>NC_072461.1:3537853-3837853 GCF_027596085.1 Anoplopoma fimbria
TAACCTTTCCTGTTTTTTTGTGACGTCCAAAAACTGTCAAAACATGTCCAAATCACTTATCATCATGACAATGTAAAGCAGTGTACCAAAGTTAATATAATAGTGTATTAAGGACTAAGAGGAGCTGGTGGTGCCAAGTCATTCTTCTCCAAAAATGAATTTAACACAGAGAAGCTGCAGCACTGGAATGCAACTCCTAAACTATTGACTGCGACCCTGATAGTGTGCTCAGAGACCCTGTGCACCACAAATGCTTGACCTTTTAATGCATGTTCAGTTGAACAGGGTTTCTATTAGTACAATACTGCCTCATGCATTGGGCCGGAGAGAAGCCAGTACCTTTATATCTCAATGTACTTCTTTTAAGGACTTTACATTTATGCTAATGTGGTTTTTACTTTCAACTAGATTTTGTACGGTTCCATCTCTTTTTTTAAAAGCTAGTGTTGTATATTTATTCAGATTTTACCCTTCAAACTTACTTCTAAAATCAAACAGAAGGAGCCCATTACAAAAACTCCAAATCACAATTATGTTCACGCATTTATCACATACATACATACATACATACATACATACATACATACATACATACATACATACATACATACATACATACATACATACATACATACATATTGTATGTAACTAAGAAGAGTTTTTAGGCCTTTGTGGAAAACTGGATTATTTTGCGTCTCATCTCAAGCCCGGTTTTTGAGCGTTACTGATGTACAACCAACATTTCAAAGCTTCAGAAAACAATAGTACCCTTGGTTTTGTTTAGTGTCAGTACTACTTGATTAAAAGACTAGTAGTCAATCAATTTGGGAATCACTGGCCCTATAATTTACTGTGACTTAACTGGTCCAGAATACATTGACATAACACTTCAGTAAATGTAAAAGCCAATTCTTTGCTAGTTTTAACTAAAACTCAAAGAGGTTATTTTTGAGTTATTAAAATTCTTTGTGTATAAAGAGAAGTTGTTTGTGCACTAGGTGTTTGCTGGTAAAAAAGACTACCTATACTTTTTCTCCATACATAAAATTTAAAGGAATAAGAACTACTCCAGGTGTTATTTGATCACATTACTTTAATAGTCGGTGAAAACTTAATGAAGACAATCTCATAATTAACCAGAAGCAGAGATTACGGAAATGTGTACAATTTGACATAGAAATTAACAAATACATGTACAAATGTAGCGGCCATGTTACGGCAGTCAGTGTTATTCTTGAGCTGCTGAAGTAATTTCATTCTATTATTGGTCCACAAGCCTCCATGTTAAGTATATGAATGTTCAGATGACACATTTGGCAATAAGAAATCTATAAAACCTCTGTCTTTAGGTAGTGCTTTGTCCTGGGCTTCGCCTGCGGGCTGTTTGGCACACTTGGTGGCCTCTGGTCGTGGTCCCCCATGCATACAGCGACAAAGAAAAGAGTCCCTCCGATGACCAGAGCCAGACCTCCAAACCATCCAGAGAACATCGCCTCTCCATACTCCCAGCGGGGCATCACATCGGGGAAGCCCTCGTCCCAGAAGTCCACAACAGTTACGTAAGCCACAAAAGAGACGGGAGCCAGAGTGGTGAGCCCCGACAGCCAGGACAGCACCCCTCCGAGGATGAGGAGCCGTCTCTTCAGGCCAGGCTGCCCCAAACACATCCCGACCCCCTCCAGACCTGGGAAGGCAGCCAGCAGAGCTACACCTCCAGTGCCCACAGACACCAACATGAGCACCCTGGAGATCTGCAGGTCCATCGGCAGCCCCATGATGGAGTCATAGGCCTTACACTGAATTCCCACCTCCTCTGTGTAAAGGCAGGTGTGCCAGAGGCCAGAGAACCAGTTCTCCACTTCGTTCAGGTCAGAGTTCATCGTCTTCCACAGTGGAAGGAAAGTGGTGATGAGAGAAGTGACCAAACCTCCAAACGTCACAAAGAGTGCAGTCCTCTGCATCATTTTAGGTGTCAGTAAAACCATCTTCTGCACTCTGAGCTGCGATTCCTGCTCGAGTGTGCAGGTCTGTGTAACAGGTGAGGAGATCCGGAGAGGCTCTGTGGCCCGTCCCACCTGCTGAGGTAGAAGGACCAAGCGGGCCGGCCCACCTATTCAGCTCCCTTAATAAAATGCACCTGATAAGTGGGAGATAATCCCGGACCGAGGCCCGACAACAGACAACAGACATACTGTTTTGTTTCAGTGTTAAATATCATCACAGTGAACAATGAACTCTGCTTTTAGGAGAAACCAAATATGTTCAGCTGGATTCTGGGCTGTGTGCAAGCAGGTGAACTTAAATGAACGAAACCTGAGCAGGATGTGCATGGAAGGTACACACAAACTCCAGGGATTACTATAATGGCCTGTTTCTTTGAAAATCAGACCATCTTTTAAGGTTGTAATTATTTCTGATGAGTTGTTTTACTGACGTCACTGATGAGACTTGTTTTTTATTTTAGTTAAGACATTTACGCTCTAAGGAAACCAAAGAAGGAGCTTTTGATTTGCCATGTGTCTCAAGTATCTGGACTATGAATAGCACTTTGTGCTCACTGCACCGCTACTTACAACAGAGTCCAAAAGAGTCCAACACTCTGCGCATTCCACTGGGGGTCTTTACAGAACTTGCAGAACAAATGGCAGCGAACAGAAAACTCTATATACTGCCACAGCATTTAGGTCAATCTCTTTCTCAGTCCAATGAGCAAAATTTACTATAAAACTTAAAAACAAAAATGGCAAAAAGCCTCAATTATTCACAAAATGCAACATTTGTGCTGCAGCACGTTTTCTTTTTTTTCCCCCAAGTCAAATTAAAGTAGTTGTAAAGTTTAGGGTTGGCATGGCTGAAGTTGCAATTTATTAAAACAAATTAACCTATTCAATTTTAATTTAGCTTAATTGAGTTAATCAAAATGTTTGTTAGAAGTAGAAGGAATTCGGCCTCTCAAACCAAGGAGCTTTGTCTGACCTTATCATCCATAGATCTGTGGAAACTGAAACCCCTGAAGGATGTGGCTAATTTGATGAAAGGTCAAGGATTAACCTTCAGCTTTTTCACATAGTGTATAGGTTACAATGGCTTTGAGCGCAAGTCTTTGTGAGGATTTTGGAAGAAACTGTATAAATTCAGATTTTTAAAATACATATCTGTACATTTCTTACTTTGAGACATTCAGTTTTGAATCAAAGCTATCATAAATAACACAGAGCACGGCCTGAATACTGAACGGCCATGGCATTTAGATGAACCTGACAATCAAGCCAGTGGGGCCAGCAATACCTAAGTTTATCCAAAGCAGATACAAAGTAAATCTGCTCTTTGCTTGGGCGAGTACAGGATTAATGGGGACACATATGTATGGAAAAACTAACTATTTTAGGTATATGGAGTTCCTTCCAACCCACAAAATATGACATAAGACAACCAAATCAGTTTTTTGTGGTTCAACAAGATATTCAAATGTGGTTCCTATGTCAACTGTAGGCTCATTAGAATATTTGTGAACTTAATTTAGCCGTCACATAACTATATAGATACATGAACTTTAACTCTGCATTAAGGACTCAAATACAGCTATATTCAGACTGACACTATGAGAAAAATGTTATGCATGCCTATCGACAACATGGACATCATCTAATATAAATACTGGGCTTCTATAGGAAGCTCAATTTAGGCACATTTTACCATTTATTGATAACTACCAAAAAACAGTTGTCCAAAAACTCAGAGTGCAGTTCAGAGTGCCACAGAGACTCAGAACAACATGACTCATTTTCTATAAGATTTATTAAGGCTTTAAATACATTGAACCCATGTGGGTTAATATTTAATAACAGCATACCGATGTCACTAAATACACATTGCTATATCTTGTTGATAGACAGGGCTTGTCTGTTAGTATTGGTGAGAGGTGATTAGTATTACAAAGATGTGTGCAAATGAAACATTAAATGAAACAAATGGCTTTTAGACAGACATACATTCTAATTATTTTTATATAATGATTATGATTCCATACAACAATTGATCCAGGCTTTATAACCCAGTCAGAGCTGAGATTAATACAAGTGATGAATACAGATTTATAGATAAATAATCCATTTAACAGTATACTTTGATGAAGATGCATTTAGATGACTTAGAAGGTATCTGAGCAGAAAACAGCTGAGGGCAACACTTTAACCTCTATAGTGTCACAAGTATATTACAGTACACTGCATATATTTTAAAAAAAACGCAACAGCAATACTCAGCCAATAAAACCTGCAAACGTTTCCTCTGAAATCAAATTAAATAAATCACAAACTAAAACATAAAAAGGGACTTTTTGTTTTTAGACAATTTAACAAATTGAAACGGAACTAGAATCTGGTTTCTTCACTGAATTCACTCCTCAATAAGATGCAGAGTAAGAACAATTTTATAAAACGTGGGTAAAAGCCATCTACCTTATATGGGTCTGGAGTTGCGAGGGCCAACATAAAGAAAAGCACTGCGCGTTGGGGACGAGGAATGACTAGAAGTAGGTGGAGCAGAGATTTATGGCTTCTGTGAGAGGAGAAATGAGCTCGTCTCTCGGCGTCATCCTAAATGTCGGAGCCCATTTCAGCACATTGTTTGTCTGATATGTGTGTAGCTAGAGACTCAATGATGTCCAACAGCAGCAGCTGGCTGAGAGACCGCAGGTTGGGGAGCTTGGATACCTTTGGGAGGGGAGAGCACATTTTTTTTTAAAATGAGCCATAAATTAATACAAGACAATGAGTCAAACAGATTCAAATTAGGAGTAAGATTGCTCATGCACAAAAAATGAAGATAAACAGAAAGAAGCAGAAACAGAAACAATAGAACTAACACTGCAGTGAAGCAGGGTGAGAATTGAGGGCTGCGCTGTTTCTTTGAATAACAAACAATAATCAGAGTGGCACTATGACCCTCTTAGCAATGTGATGAGATGCTTGTACAGCCGGCCGGCCTGTAAACAGTCTCCTCTCTACGTAGCAGATGGAGGATGATCCACTAGAAGGCCAAAGGTGTCAGTGTCCCGCAAAGCAGAAGAGCCTACAGGGTTAGCTCAGCTGCAGTGAGTGGGCAGCAAACCCCAAGAGCTCCAGATAACAGCCCACCCACCTTAATGAACTGGTGGACAATAATATGCAGGCAGTGCTTCTTCATGTCCAGAGCCTGGGTCTTATCAGCTGCCTCCAGAATCTGAAGTATGGAGAAAAAGTGTGTGAGTAAATAATTCACTCCGCATAAGAAAAGTTCTTCAAGTATGGGACAACGTTGTAAAGTTAGGTCACTGCTCCTGCTCCCCCCCCCCGTGGGTGAAAACACAAATACCTGCAAGACATTCTCCACAGTGACGTTCATCTCCAGATTCTGCTTGCAGTAAGCCTGCAGCCTGTTGTTTGAAAACCCGTAGTAATATGGTGCAGCAAACAGATAGCTGTTCATCACAGGTTAAGGAAGTGAAAAATGTTTCTCTCTGTGCTACATTCAGGGAAAAAGAACTTAGCACAGAACCTTTATGTGAATTAGATGGTCTTCAAAAGAAAATAATTCCATTATTCCCAGATCTATTTTTGCACATTATGTCCATGGTATCGTGTCCTAACTGGCCGCTGGCGACGCAGCACTGTGCATTGAGATGTGCCGTTTTGAGCATTGATGTAATTTCCAGAATAGACATAATATAAACATAAATCATATTCATTACATATTTGCCACAACTAGTTTCAAGTCTCCACAGAAGATAAGACATATAAGCTTTAAGAGTAGTATGTATTGAGTGAGTTTGCCTTGATTGAGAGGTCTCTCAGCTTATCACACTCAGCCATTGTGGTTACGATTTTCTTATCCCAACTTGACTCCACCCAAGTTCCCTTTTAAAAAACGTGGAATCTTTAATTGTCTTTTCATTCAATTTGTAAAAGTGTTTATAAATATGATTTCAAACTTTTATGGCAGGCTCTGCCTCGGAAAGACTTCATCTGGTGAATGAATATAAAGCAGTCTGAATTTGAAAAGGATACAGGGAATCTTCTGGAGGCATGTTGACGTCGCCGTAGTAGATATACCGCAGCATGGACTCAAAGGCCTGCTTACTGGGAACCATCTCACCGATGGAGATATTAACCTGACCGTCCACAGGCATGAAGGAGCGGAACATCGCCTCGAAGTAACTGAGTACAAATATAAACGTTAAAAAGTGTCAATCAGTTAGCTGAAATGTACCAAGATGTCGAAGTACAATGATGAGAAAATATGAGGCCTAAAATGTTTGTAAAGTATTCAAAATGCATTTCTTGCTGTTCACTGGTTTACATTCTAATCTTCTAATTCTTCCTCTTTACAACCAAAAAAATACATTTATACTTAAGTATAAAATTAAGTTTAGAGTAACATAATAATGATCGGTTTTTTTTAATTGTTAAAATTATGAAATTACTATTAAACATTGGTCGACAACATAAAAATACAAATGAAAGCCAAGAACTAAGACATCTATGAAATTCCTTAAAATTGTCTCATTAAAAACCAAATGGTGACACATTTTTGCAATTAAAGAACATTCAATTGTAGAGCAAAAAAAAATGAGCTCGCCATCATTAAACAGGTCTGATAACTTGCTGTAGCTGCTGCATGTGTACTAAACAGATCATGAATGTTGTCCCTACCTTGATCGAGCTGCCAGTATGGCTTTATGAGCAGGTCGTGGGTGTCCGTCTAACAGCAGGACAATGTCGCAGAACTCCAGGCCGCCTCCCTCCAGGTAAGCCTTCATGTCCTGGACCAGGGAGGTCCCGATGTCCACAGGCTGGTCGGAGTACAACCTGAGTGGAGGCTGCTGCTTACGTCGCACGATCTCCACAATCAGTGGGGTGGACAGACGTTCAAACTCCTTCGTCATGATCACCTGGTTGAAGTGCGACTCCTTCACCACAAAATTAAGGCAATGCTCCTAGAGGAAGAAATAATTTGTTAGCATGAATGTTAGAATAGTTGATTATTCTACTGACTGAACTGAAAACAGTCTGAACTTCAACCACTGGAGGGCAGTAAAAATGACATTAGCAGCAGGTGTTAAATTAGTCTTTAATAGTTATCTAGGTTTACCTTGAGTTGGTCCAGTTGCAGCTTGTTGGCATTTTCACAAACACTGAGAACGTTCTGTAGGTCAACAGATGCCTCAATGTACTGCACACACAGCTGCTCGAGGCGGGAAAGCTTAAAATGAAGGGCCAGTTTGTATACGTCCATAATTAGAAGAACATCCTGCACATGACCTATGGAGGCAAGTAAGGAAAGAAAGAATAATCAGCATTTATTTTTCTCTCTTGGGGATTAATGCAGTTACTTACTAAAGAATGATCAGAGCAACAAAGCAGAGAGAGGTACCTCTGCGTGGGTACTGGATCTTGTCTGTGTAAAGGAACTGCATTAAGACTTCAAAAGGCTGGGCCTCCGCTTCTCTGATGGATACCTCTAGCATCGGCCTTTTGCATGCTGGGATATCCCTTGGGCTTCCAGCTAACCCTTCGTCACTTTCCTCGCTGCTGTCCTGTTTAGCCTTCTGCACAAAAAGACAGGAGATTATGTAACAATATATTTAACATTACAGCTGCGGTTTCTCTATAGCAGTGACCTCTTACCATTACAACTGAACAAAATACGGCATAAAAAACAGCTTTTTCTATAAAGAAAACTTAACAGAACTTCATGGTAAGTGAGAGTAGAACTAATATTAAGCAAAGTCTTTTTACCTATTCTGATGCACACATTCTGAATTAGCCGATAGTGATCTGCTCTGCATTGTAATGCCTTGAAATCCATGTATTTAATGGGTCAATATATGGTATATATACTGTATATATACTGAGTGCCACAAATTACAGCACTTTGTAGTTAAAGTGATTGTGATAAAGTCATTGGTTAACCCTCTCATGAACCCACAAATCAGGGGTTCATGAATGAGCATGTCATTTGTTTCATATTCTGTTTGCAGCTCCCATTTTTACGTAAAGTCAGTGCTAAGTCGGTTAATTTTCTTTAAATGTGGTTGTGGAACTGATACCGTAAATAATCCCTTGAATTCACTTTTTCTGCCTGTTCAAAAGGGTCTGACAAACAATCAATGAGGCAATAATATTTTGAAATGTCATCATGGGGCACAGGTGCATCCTTCCTTAACTGGAAAAGCTCATTTGTACTGAACTCTTCTGCTTTCTGCCAGTCAAACCGTACGTCAGTTTATGGCTGTTTGATATCTGAATGATGAAACAGAAACTGGGAGTTGTGTACATAAATTATCAGTATTGTGATATTGGAGTAAAGATCTGTGAATTTGTTAATCTTAATTTTATAACATTGTTTGAATTAAGGTTTTCCTGATCTTCAGTCCGTTTGAAAGTTGATTGAAATGAACTACAAATGCCTCTGTCGGATTTTCTATCAAACGTTAAAGTCTATAAATATATTCTGACAACACCGACAGTCTTCCCTTGTCTCAGAGGAAATTAAGTGTGCTCTGACCTGTCGCTGCCTGTCCCAGGCTTGTAGTATTTTCTTCCGCAGCCACTGACATCTTGCAGTCACTATGGCAATATGCCCCAAGACTCTCTCCTCCCTCTGTAAACAACAAAAAAAAAAAAAAAAAAGAGTCAAACAGACTTATAAATCATCTTAGTTGGATATCGAAATTTAAAATTTTAATTTTAATCAGCAGTTTAAAGGCTTAGCCTCCAAGTATCCAAGCCCACCTCGCCCAGAATAAACTCCACATCACAGAACTGACGATTCTCCCACAGTTTGCCATAGTCCTCATGGAGAGTGCACTGCGGGTAGCAGGAAAACTGCAAGAGGAAAAAGTATTTATTTTTAAGAGCTATATAACTTTTATAGTTACTCTCCAAACAAGCTTAACAGGTTACTTAGACAGGAAAGGCTTTCGACCACAGTGTCCAAATAAGGCAAAAATATTTAGAGCTAGTGCTTGTATATTTCTAAGGTTAATTAGTTTGACACTGACCTGGAATCTGTACATCTCCCCACTGCGCACATTGTTGTCTACAGTTCCTCCAAAGATGTACATGGCATCATGAATCACAGCAGCGGCATGAAAGAGTCTCCCGCTGGGCATCTGAGGGGGCAAAGAAGGTGCAAGTAATAATTCAGCTTGTCACATATTTGTGGTATACTTCAACCACTTCTATCGTCTATTGACACAGTCCTTTGTATATCCATTTGATTCATACCTCACTGTCCATGCTGGGATGGATCACCTCCCAACTCTGAGAGTCCACATCGTAGCAGTGCAGTTCGTTGGGCAGAGTGTTGTCAGCTGCACCTCCAAATACATAAAGGTGACGGTCAAAGGCAACCATTGTGTGGCCGTAACGTCTCTGGGGAGGTGGAGGGGAGCCTCGCAGTAAGTGTTCGGTCGGGATGCGTGTCCACCTGAGAAGACAGAGTAAAGATTAGTCCCATGTAACACTGGCAACTACAGGACGAGTGACTGAAGTAAGTCATAGGCACAAGAAAAAGGTGTACTCACATGTGGCCTTTAAACTCAAACTGGAAGAGGTTGTTGGTGATTTTGGCTCCACTCTGACCAGAAAACACAAACATCTTGTCCCTGCATATGGCTACAGGGAAGTTGCAGCAAGATGGAGGAATCTCACCACTCTGATCGATCTGATGGACACAAAGGCAGAAACAGAGACGTTACCACATACAGTGGAGTGTTGGTGAGCGTTGCACTCTCATTGTCCTTCTGGTTATAGTTATTGAAATATGTTCTACTGGCCTCTTCCCAACACGCATGTTCCCGATCTTGCAGATTGATGGTCCACATGTCATTCAGCCTGCACATGGGGGAAAATATCTGCCAATATTATATGCAAAATACAAAGTGTCAGATGTGGAAAAAGCAAAAAAAAGGTAAACATACCTGGCATTCCCATCATAACCAGCAAAAATCCACAGTTTGTCACTATAGACTGTGGCCCCATGAGCAGACCGAGCCACTGGCAAGCTGAAACAGAGACAAATGATAGGCAACTAACTGAGTTTTGTTTTTTACAGGTTCAAACCAAAAATACAGAAAGTTCTGAAAAGGAACAGGTTGATTTGAACTTATCTCCACATAGAATCTATGCCCCATCATGCATCCCAAAATAATTGTGTTTTAGAGAAGAAAACACTATTCCCTGTTATTTAAAGTTAAAAAGGCCATTGCACCAAGGAAAGCTTCAGTAAGCTTACATTTAAGAAACTAATAAAACAGAGATAGGAGAAAGCAGAAAATCTACTGCTGGTTATGTGCCCTTTAATTAAGGTTCATTACACAAATAAACATACATAAATTAAAGATTTTTTTAAGGAAAAATATCTATTTTTAAATATTATAAATATTCTAAAAAATATATCCTAGAACACACATCTTAAGAAACACTTTACCTCCCCTCCACTTTCCATTCAGTCCACTGCCCTGTTGCAAACTTGTACTCAAAAAGGTCATTTTTGTTTTTCAGGTTTGAGTTTGAGTAGATGTCTCCAGTGTAGCCCCCTGAAACATATCAGCTCCTTCATTATAGCATCAAAATCACCTTAGTTTAAACGTGTAGCATGAAAGACTTGATTATGAGGAACATAGGCTTATAAGAAGTTACCGAAAACAAACATGCTGCTGCCATAGACCACAGCTGAATGGTGATATCTGGGAGCAGGTGGAGTTCCAGTGGTGAAGGCTCTGTAGTAAATATCATAAAAAGGCAATAAATCATATTTAACAGTCTGTAACTCATTGAATTGCTTATTTAATGCAAACTCACCGACACCAGGAGCAGTCCTTCACATCAAAACGGAGCAAGTCGTTCAGCATGTTCTTTCTATTAGGTGACAGGAACATGTAAATGCATGTCAGGTGGTGGACAATAAGTATGAAGCAAACACACCCCTCGCTGCCCAGAAATACTCACCCATTGTCTCCCCCAAATACGTAAATGGCATCTCTGTATGCCACAACAGTGTGCTTACTGCGCCTAGATAGATCAGATGAAGATGGGGATGAATAACAGGCTGTGCACATTAGGATCAAGGCGGTGAAGTCAGATAAAGCTGCACCTACTCATCTGTCAACATGTTACCTTGCACCAACAAACTCATCACATGGAGGGAGTCTTCTCCAGCGATGGACGGTCTCAAATGGGCCAAAGTTTAGCGTCAGATATTCCACGCTGTCGGAGCAACTGTGGTCAAAATCAACACTTGGGGCCACTTTGGTTGATTTTAAGGACATTGTTGCTAACTCATCCAGATGAATCACCTCTCAGGGCCACTCGTCCGCAGACACGTCCGCAGCTAACGCCATGGTTCAAAGTCAGGTCTGCCAACGATGGTTGAGATGTATCAACGTCAGAGTTAGCTACTCGGTGCTAACAACTAAAACAAGCACAGTGGCTAACCGATGCTAGCTAGCTAGCTGCTATCTGTGCGAGGCTGCAAAACAAGCAGCAGATAAAGGTTTCAGAGAATGAACCGACAACGGAGAGCCAGACACGTCCGTCTTATCCTGTTGAATAACTCTGCGAAGTTAGTGTGTGAATGAGTCCGCAACAAGGCACCAGACACCAAAGCTAGCGTGTAAGTAGCAAAACAACATGAAGTCGGCAGGCCACGCCCCCCGAGACTGATGAGTACGTCACTTCCGGTAAAAACAACAACAACAAAACAACAGAGACATTTAACCCTCAGGGGCCAAATACAAAGTATAATGGTAAATATTATAGTTTAAAAAGATGAATGTCAGTAAGTATTTTCCAATAAGCTATGAGGTCAGAAGTTAGATATTTAGGGTCATTGGTTTCTCCTTTTCTATCTTTATTTTGTTGTATAGTATGTGTATTTATTGTCTGTGTAGTTGTATAGTATGTTATTTATAGTGTATAGTATGTGTATTATTGTTTTATTGTCTGTGTAGTATGTATAGTTGTATAGTATGTGTATTTATTGTCTGTGTAGTTGTATAGTATAGTATGTGTATTTATTGTCTGTGTCTGTGTAGTTGTATAGTATGTGTATTTATTGTCTGGTAGTTGTATAGTATGTGTATTTATTGTCTGTGTAGTTGTATAGTATGTGTATTTATTGTCTGTGTAGTTGTATAGTATGTGTATTTATTGTCTGTGTAGTTGTATAGTATGTGTATTTATTGTCTGTGTAGTTGTATTTATTGTATAGTATAGTATGTGTATTTATTGTCTGTGTAGTTGTATAGTATAGTATGTGTATTTATTGTCTGTGTCTGTGTAGTTGAGCTGCTGCAACACTTGAATTTCCCCATGGGGATCAATAAAGGAATATAATAATAATAAACTGGCCCAGCAGACACATTTGGATTATCTGTATCTCTTACAAACACAACCTGGCAACACAAATGTCATTCTTAATAATGGCTAATACCTGCTCTGTAAAGCAATAATACAGGAGATTTTTCAACCACATATAAAGGAATTATTACAACATTTATAAAATATGCTTTATTAGATGTTGATACATTCATGCTACTATTCTGTATTTGGAATATGTTTTGTAGCCTATCTTTGTAGTTGATTTTATCTGGGAATTAGTTAATGCAGTGTGTGTGTGTGTGTGTGTGTGTGTGTGTGTGTGTGTGTGTGTGTGTGTGTGTGTGTGTGTGTGTGTGTGTGTGTGTTGTGTGTGTGGTTTACATGTTTGATATATATCTAGATGTGAGTGATATCATATTATATCAACATCAGTAGAATCTGTTTCAAATTAAAAGGAAAAAACTATTGAGCCACTCAAAATGTCTGCATGTCCCTGATCAGGACTGTTTTGCAGGTGAAGAGGATTGTGAACTTTCTGAATATTTATATTCTCTCATTTTTGTTTCTGTCGTCTTACTATTGTCTCTTGTTGTCTCTCTTTAATAATGTAAATACACCTTATTCACAGCAGACATTTTGACATATAATAGTACGAATAGCACAAGTGTTACTAATAACATTAATGTCTGGATGCAATTAAGTGCACCAATTAAATCCCTGTTACTGTACATGCTGGCTCACTGGCTTGCCTCCATAGGAAATAAAATTAACTTAGCCATCGTTAAGATTATTCCACCTGTATTCGTCCTGCTACAGTATAATCAAGTTAAAAAGTCTGCTGTAAAAAATGACTACACTAAATAAAACTGCAGGGAAGATGCACAGATATTTGTATGGAGAACCATTTATATGTCATTTTTTATGTTTTATGAAATTTGATACGTCACAGTAGGAAAAGCACGGTGGAATTAATACATTTTGAAAATTGAAAACAAAATGTATAATGACTGCCGCAATGTAACAGCCTACTGGGTCTCTTGAATAGAACAAAGGACAAAATCAGTAAATTACAGATAAATTAATCTATAACTGAACCCATTATTAAATACAGAATAGGATAAACAAATATTAAACAAAATATACATATGGACACATATTAAAAAGTAAATGAGTACATTAACAGGAAAAACATATACATATTTCTCAATTACATTACATGTGGTGGTGTTTAACACTGTTAGTTATAGTGCCTTTCTAGACACAATTTACCTTTCTTGGCTGACAATGAAATTACTTTTGGGTCACTATGCAGCAAAGTCTCACCACATCATCAATGTACCTGTCAAATCACCTGGCAAGGGTGAATGCTATTAGGGGGGTTTACGACATGATATCTGGAGAATTGGCTACAACTGCAAAGAAGCGAAAATTATATATCTTATTTCACAAAACTCAAAGCAAATTTATAATCTGCTATAAAAACTAAATAGACATTAATATGGATATTATTTTTCTTCTTGATTGTATAGTGCTGTACTTTTAATTTATTGCTTTCTTTGCATTTTATTTTTCCGACCTTTCCTGATGACCGACTTTACGACATGTCGCTGCAGAAAAAGCACAGGTGTAATTAATAACAATAACTGTGTTTTCCCTATTATGACAAGCAAAAAGGTCTGTATTTTCTCATCTAATATTTAAATTAAAACTGATTTTGTCCTCCATAGAAACTAAAATGGGATATAATTCTTACATTCATAATTTTTTTAATCTGTATTTTACCCCTTAGTGGGCTTTAAGTCCCTTAAAACTTAAAGGTTTCAGCTTTGGGGGATGGACATCAAAGAGTTTGACCTAATATAGCTCAAAGTAAGGTACCATTCTTTCTGTGTCTATGAACAATCCTAGACATTCTGCAGGGATGGCTGCATTTTTGTATTTAATCCATTAAAAGTCTCATATAATTAGTCCTGAACTTCATTGTTCACTCATCTGCTACAAAAGAATAAGCTCACATCAAAGAGAAAGAACATGTACATTTCTGAAAATTGACTCAACATTTTTTGAGAACAATACTAAGCCTCATCTACTAGTAAACTAGTTCAGTATTTGTAAATTGTGAGGTCTAAAGTATTTATTTTCTCTAGCACCTATCAAATACATTGCAGCGCACAATCTCTTGAAATGCAAAAAAGTCGATGTGGATACATTTCAACAAAATGGACAGGTCATAAGATTGAAATGTGACATAAACCTTTTAACCTTTAACTTTGTCAGCGACACAGTCAGATACCTCTACTTTAATTACAGTCTGTCAGAGTTGAATTGACCACTCTTGCTCACATGTCCAGTCACCAGTTAATGATATCTCGGACATGGCCCCACAGCTTGGTGATCCACAGGTTAACCCCGAGCTCTGTTAAGTACTGAAGCTCTGGCATCAACATCTTTCGGCACAACTTCCTATGTGCCTTGTCCACATTCTTCTTCAAGTTATAGCCCATAATAGACTTCTCTCCGATGGGCTGCCACGGCTGCATGGCTGTCTCTTGGATGCTGCCAGCCTCCACAGCTCGACCCCCCTCGATACAGATGGATGCCATCTCTGCGTTCCTTCTCCTGAGCTCTGCCACATCCTCAGCCATCCGCCGCCGTCCATATGCATCAACTTTCTTCCAAAAAGTCTGGTTGAAATGCTGGTATAGCTTCCAGTCAACAGCGTTCCACTCAAGGGCTCTGGCCCGGAGCTCAGGCGTGAGTTTGGACACAGTGGATCCCTTACGGGCGTTGAGCTTAAAGAAGAACACATCATCCATCTCCCAGCAGAGGGTGTCCTTGAGCAGGATGAGTGATTCCTCAAAGTATTCTACCAACATGACCAGCTGAAAACGGTTAGTGATGAATCTGATTCCCTCTTCTACCCGCGGATCCTCCAGTTCCAGAGTGTTGTCCCGTCCAAAGTCGAAGAACAGCAGATTCTTGAGGTAGAAAGAGTTGAAGCCCTCTGGATCAAAGTAGTAATGGGGGTCACGTAGAAACTCAGTCAGCTTGTCATCACCTGGTATCTTCCAGGTAAAAGGTACCAGCCGGCCAAAGTAGTGGAAGGATGACTCAAAAAGCTCTGCGGGGTCTCTCAGAATAGTGATGTAGGAAGTGTCCATAGGTAGCAGCTTGGTCACCTCGGGTGCGTTGAAGCGCATGTGATTACAGATAATGTTGAAGCACATTCCAGGTCTGTAGTCTTTAACCTGGGAGCGCTGGAACAAGGACGGATAGAAGAAGTCATTTCTGCTGTCAGGGAAGGCAAATTTGAGTCGATGCTTCTCCCCAAAGCGGAAAAGGATGTTGAGGAAGGTGCTGCTGGCGGTTTTGTGGGTCTTCATGAACATGATATCCACTTTAGGAGTGCAGGTCTGGCCAGTGGTTTGTTTTGAGCTGTTTGTGATTGGTTTAGGGTGGAGATGGGATGGACGGTGGGCACAGGAGTAAGGCACTGGAACCCTACAGAGAGGAAAACAATCCAATGATAAATGTGCTGATGAAATGGAGTCTCACACAAAATAAAGAAAAGCAGGAAACCATCACAGTTGAGAGGCTAGAAACAAAAAACATTGCTTAAAAAATGACTTTGTTTCAGCTCTGAAATACACACTGGACACATTGTATATTTTACATTGTGTTTTCTACAGATCGCATGTATGCAAGTTCGCTGAGTCTTACTCAGGATGACTGAAGGGGATCTGCGGAGTGGAGAGGCAGTAAAGCAGGATCGTGCAGCTGGTCAGGAGGGTCCCCAGAACCAGGCCTTTGCACATGGACCTCCACTGCCTCCCTTGCTTGCCAGCCATGTTCCAGCAGAATAAAAGAATTACCTTAAAAACACAGAACTTCATCATTACAACATTATCACAATTGTACACATTTTTACTCTCAAAGTATATGTAAGAAAACCTCTGTATAATGTTATCTCTGTTACTAAGAGCAAGCTTTGAGGACACAATGAAACCACTTTCAATGATTTACACACATGACGAACAGGAAATAAATTAAGTATTAATTGACCCTATAGATTACAATCTTTGTTCTCTGGTTTCTACTGGAGTGAACACAATAACATGAATGTGCATGAAATATAAAGCAATCCAATGTAAGATTACAATTGTAATATAACAGTGAGTTGTTGATTCAACTATATGTTTTCTGTTATAGTGCTGTCATCAGGTGGACTGTAATTCAAGGTTCTTACAGGGAGGTACATTCACAGGATGTTTGAACATAGTTTCACAGCCTCATTTCTCTTGGCCGTCCACTCCCTAAACATTTTAAACACAGGGTGTACTTTAAATTGTAAGGTGAGCTAGAAAATGACATACTTGTAACTTGAAATGACCAACCCCCATTTTTCTCAGTTGCCCCATAAAATAAATAATGCATTACTGTGGAAAGTGATATTGCATTAACCCCCCTGCTGACTGCCGTAAGACGAGCCTCCTGCTGACTCAGCTACACAGGTAACAAAAAGACACTGACCACCTGGAATTTAAAGCATTATGTGAACTGATGTGGCCCCAATACAGAGGTAGCAGTGTTTGAGAAGGTGCACTGTTTTTAACTTTTACTGTTGAGTTTAGAGTTCATAAATACATATACAAAGAATGTAAAAATTATTGAAAATCAGATTTCAGTGAAGACATTTTTATTTATTCTTATTTTGTCATTATTTTTTTTTCCAGCACCTCATTTGAGTTTTCTCCACATTTTTCTATTTATTTTCTATCAGCAAAAGCGACTTATAAGCTGCACTCACCATGAGAAGACCCTGATTACTCTTAGCTGTGATGAAAAATGTACTTTTGCCGCAGAGAAAGTTATGCAGCTCAGTTTAGTTAAAATCTTTAAAAAATGAAAACAAATAGTCTTTGTCACCAGATTGTTGTTTAGGTTGGAGGACGTATTATGTTTTATAGTACATCCAGTGGTGGAAGAAGTGTTCAGATCCTTAACTCTAATAAAAGTACCAAAACTAAAATGTCAAATTACAAAAGAAGTCCTGCCCTCAAAAACAGACTTAAGTTAAAGTACAGAAGTGTTAAAAGCAAAATGTACGTAAAGTATCAAAAGTACTCGTTCTTCAGTAAATGACCCCTGTGCTTCTTGTAAATACTTTATATACAGTTCGGTAGTTTAGTCCAGTGGTCCCTAATCTGGTCATTTGGCCCCTCCATAGAGTCTCAAGATTAATCTGAGAGGTTGAGAGATGAATAATGGGAGATAATTAGAGAATTAAAATTCAACAGTTCAGCCTGCAAATGCAGAGTGAACTTTAAGTGACATTATTTTCGCTCCTGCTTCAAATGATATGCCAGCAGTAACCTTCAAACCTGAGATCATACTGAACAAATAAAAGGTTTTTTTTTATTTTTTATATCAGTTTATCATTGTTTGCTTAAGTTTTCCCTAAACAAATTGCAATGTGACCTCAATGTGTGTCCTTGTAAAATGTTTAACTTCATCCATTATCTTGAAGTGTTCTCCAGCATATTAAACATTAGGACTTCCTGCAGGCAATTTTATGTGCGTTGTATGGCTGCACACCAAACGGTCAGATTTATTTATTGTTCTGGTATAATAGGAACTCAGTAGATCAGGAGTGATCTTATTTTAAGAGTAAAGTTAGGATAATGTTTAACTGTTTTCTTTGTCTGCATTAACATAGCTGACAGTGTGGGGAAGTATCACAATGTTTCAACTATTATCAATATTACAAAGCACAAAACCATTTTGGATAGAAAGTGTAATAACAACATAAGAATGGAGTAGGATTTCTTACCTTCATACATAAGTCCAAAGAGAAACTAATGGAAGTGTTTCTTGTCCAACTGCATCGTCCTCATTCTTTGCATCCGGTCCCAGATGACTAATTAAAGTCGACCCCCCTCCTACAGCAGTTCTTATGTCAGATCTTGACATACACATGCTGTTTCAGACTCGGCACTATCCCGAGCTCCCCTTATCTCGTTCATCTGGTTGCTGCTCCTCTTTCTCCCTGCATGAACACGTCGCCTCTCCCCTCAACTTTCAATTCCAAAAACTAATCTTGCTGAATAAAGCCCTACGGGGAGGCTCATCTAAGCACCTGTGACGTCAGTGTCTCTTTCAGAGGCGTGTACTTGTCAGGGAGTATAGAAAAAGGAGGGGAGTGAGACAGAGTGAGACAGAGAGGGAGAGAGGCTGTATAGTCCCCATTCTGTGATTACACACAGAGGGCTATTGAGTGTTGACACTGGAGTCTGAGCTGCAAGCTGATCGGTGGGGTGAAGCAGCATAAAGGCTCTGATTGTACCACTCAACCTAAACATCTGTGTGTCTGTATTGTCTGAAATGCTTATGAAGCATCTATATATTCTATATGAGGGATGTACACAGGACAGTTAAGAAATTTCGCAAGACAGATTAAGCGGTTATATAAACACACCGAGTTGCCTACACCGCCTGGATTGTCAAGTGACAATACTGCATGTGTTTGTTTCTTTAAATTACTATTCCTATTCTTTTCTGTAATGTATGCGTTATGTATGTCTGATGTGCAAGTTATGATACAAGTTGAAGTGCCACTCTCAATGTATTTTGCAATATAGCAAACATTTCAAGACGGAATGGAATTAACATTTAAGCCCGAGTAACAAGTCTATTTGGTTCTAATAGGCAGGATGAATCAACATGTGGTCAAAACGTTTCATCCTTTAAGTAACTTGTGTGCCGTCTCTCTCTCTGTTGAAGACCTGCACTGCTCATCCCACACTCCACGTGCTCAGGCACGACACTGCTGCTTTTGTTGAGTAGGGTGTGCCCGAGCACGCAGGCACCCAGAGCGCGAGGCCGAGAACCGGACTGGGTGGGCATGTGTGGAATGCAGCTCAGGCTGAGAGATGGCAGCGAGTGTCACAAAGAGGAGATTGAGGAGAGCGGGGCATGACTGGCCTGGCCTTTGACCCTTCACGATCACAGCAGCATTCAAGAAGGCAGAGGGGCTCATGCTCCTTCGTCATCAACGCCCTCTCCATGTGTTGTCAAATCACTGACAACATACACTCACAGCACGGCAACCTCAGACCCACTGCACAGATGTGTTCTTGTGGGACAAAATGTATTGTCACATTCTTTGAGTATCTCTTCTGATCCATACAGAAATGTGGGAAGTGACAGACAACGGTAACTCATCTGTTAAAGTTAAAGACTAACTGCTCACTTGATCTTGAATATCCGCCCAGGGCTGCAGTGTGTAAAACACACAGTCATTAAGCAAGTAAGAAAACTCACTGTTGTAAGATCCAAAGTAACAGGCTTATTACTTCAGGCTTTTACTTTAATACAGACAGTTTAAAGTACAGATTATATAATAAAATGTAAGAAATATCTTGTGTAATGTAGAACAGTTCATACAAACAACATAGTCAAACTTTCACTTTTACATCAATAATTACACAATTAGCATATGCCACATCCTGCACTTCAGCTTGAAATTATGCAAAGGTCAATGCACATCATGGTGCATGCAACTCACTCACTGAGCTCTCTGATGCACTTACAGGTTTAGGAAACATTTACCTGTAATACTCTCTACCTTAAGAATTTAAATACATAAAGTCTGTCTGGGAAAAACATTAACAGAGGAGTCATTTCTTGGCCTTTTTCTTTGATTTTTCAGCATCATCATGGGCCTTCCTCTTGGCAGTCAGCTTGTTAGCCTGAAAGAAGAGAATGAAAGCAGAAAGGCATTTGAGAGGTCAGTGAACTCCGGGCTCATCACTGGGCTTGAATGAACTACACACACTGCAGCTATAGAATGCTGTTTAACATAGATAAGATGTCTGATACTGAAAATAAAGGATTCAATGTTAAAAATGTAAGAACGTTATCTGTACAAACAGTATTATCCAAAACGTGAATCCATATTCAATCAGTAACGAAATAGAACAAACCTCTCTGATTTTTCTCTTCTTTCCGAACATGATCTTGTCGTAGAGGTACTTTTCCTTTTTCTTCATCATCATGATGGCCAGACGTTTCTCCTCTGCCTTCTCCTCCTGCTCCAAGCGGGCTGGGTTGTCTACCTTCACTTTGCCAGCAGTCACCTTGACGGGCAGAGACTAAAAGAAAGAGAGGAGATGATCAAAGTTTTGCAAAAACGGTTTGTAGAAACAGATGGAAAGTACCTGGGATCAAAAGTGTCTTACCTTGCCCTGGGATCTTTGTTCTTCCATCTTCTTCAGATTCTTCTCCTCTACCTCTTCATCAGCATCTTCCTCTTCTTCATTTTCGTCCTCCTCCTCCTCTTCGTCATCTTCCTCTTCTTCCTCCTCCTCCTCTTCCTCCTGTTCATTTGCTGCGATGGAAGTAAAATATATAAAATAATGTCTCCATGGTCTCTGAATTTTTATGGCCCCCCATTTATGTTATAATTATTAAAACTCTATAAGTTGATCTTAAAGCATCACAAATATCAAACAAAACATAACAGTCTTCACCTATGAACCTATTTTATTACAGGTGCGGCTTATTGTTTTAAGAAAGTTGCATTAATAACTGAATAGCATCAACTGTCTGTAATCCAGGTGTGGCCATTGATTGAGGGTAAAATACACTTCCATCCTAAATAAACTCACTCTGATTCAATGTTGTAAATTTTTTTAAAGATGAATTGGTTTTATAAGCACGCAGTATGAAAGACATCAGAGAGGTGTTTGGGTTCATACCAGGTTTTTCTCCTCGCTGTAAGGCCATGATCTTTAGTTTTTCAGGAGGCACGTAGTCTCCTTCTTTCTCCTCCACGAAGGGAGAGAGGTGGGGGGGCAGAGTCACTCCAAGGAAGTAGTCTTCCACAGGCAGAAGGATTTTGGCATTGACACAGTCATACACCCACTGGGGCTGGATGTAGTACCTAAAACAAATAGTTTCATGGTAAAACAGTGCAACAGTGCATATCTCGTTATTATACATGGGGAGGATATTTCCTCTCTGCTAAAGAAAATGTGAGCTAGTTGGCAGACGAAGAGCAGGGTTGCTTTGAGGAAAGAGAGCGGAAAGACGTCTCTGAATGGAAGCATTGTAGAGCATATGGTGACATACAAGGAAAGAGGAGCAAAATTAATGAGCAGAGACTTCCTGTGTTTAGGAGACAGAAATAAACTCTAAATCAAAGTGGTTATATCAAATGGTGTGATGTGTTCTACGTGTTGGAAAGTCAAGAAAAACAGTCTTTACCTGTTGATATACTGTTTGTCGACATTCGGTCTGTCAACAATTTGATGCGTGATGGTTTCATCTGTCACCTCGTATGTGCTGCCGATGCAAACAGACTTGTCCCAGGACACTTCACCACCAAAACACCTGCAAGGCAACAGCAAGTTTGAGGTTTATACTGATGGCTTATTTATTTCTTCTTGTAAAAACTGCCATTGATTTGTCTGCTAGTTTAACTGCAGCAGCTTTCATTCACCTGATGAGAAAAGCCAGCGACTCTCTGGGCACTTCTCTGTTGAGGAAGACCTTAAGCCCCTCAAAAAGCTTTTTCTGAGTTTCCTGCTCTTTCTGCTCTTTTTCCCTGGCCTCCATCTTTTCCAAGTCCTCCTGACAACAAAACAGTAGAAAAAAAACATTTGATATTTTGTAACAGCTGGAGAATTAAAAAGCCACCGTTTTGTTGGAGTCATTGAGCAGTTCTTTGAATTATGTTTTCCAATGTCTGATGGGATGATGTACACACATTACAGCAGCTTTAAAAGGCTTATGTTGGACTCATTAGGGAAGATCATCACCGCAAACTCCATCGTGGTGTTGTCTGGGCTGTTTAAAAGTTGCCAATCTGACAATCAACTGGAACTAGACTCATGTTGTTGAAATGCAAGACTAGTTTCTGAGTAGTTAAAATGGTTTCGGAGTTCCTGTAAAACACTGTGGTTGGGCACAACAATCTCCCCAATGTGAAAAGCATCTAGTCCTTGGAAACCAAACATGAAGCTGTAATCCCCTGTTTCACACCTCTATAAGCGTTGACACCTCAGAAAAACAAAAGTAAACCCTCACTTCTGCCTTCAGAGACTAATTAGTTTGTCAACCGTTTTTAAGACTCTTCTCAGTATCATGACAATAATATCAATGTTTTATTCTAAGTATATTAAAAACAGATAAGATACAGCGAATCATATTTTGTGAACTGGTTTTTCTTACCTCTTCGACAGGAAACTTGTCAAGTTCAGTCTCCTCCTCCTCTGCAGTGGAAACCATCCGTGCCAGACTGGTACTGAGGGCGGACAGTTTCTGCCGAGCCAAAAACCATAGGCTTAGTTCAACAATCCCTAATTTTGATATTTAAATGCACACTTACTCAGCATTACTGTGAACTTTTTTATCTAGTTATTAACAGTTCAGTTAAAGAAAAAACATTAAATGCATTAGTACAAGTTTACATGAGTGCCGCCGACGGGCCGTCGGAGCGGTAAGAGGTTAAAATGGTTCAAGATAAGTAGCCTCACCTCAAGGTAGCTCTCTGAATTCATGGCATAGTCTTCATCATCCTCTTCCTTCAGCTCCGACTCTGCTTTAATGTCCAGCTGCAAAAGGAGAGATGACATTAACATCGCAAAATTCATGGTTTGGATCGTCTCACGGATCAGATCAGCACAAAAGAAAAAAGGGAGCAAATATAACTTGAAGAGATTCTTGATCACGGTTTTTTTTAAGCTGATCTGATTCATTGCTGATCCATGTTGTTTGATTATAACAGCTTGTCTACAGAGCTCCAGGCTTATTTTTCTTTGCCACCATCAAAAATTCTAAATGTTATCCTTTTACCTAAATGTAACCTATCACAATTGTTTTGATAAGGAAATAAAATATCGTATTTTAAATGATTAAAACAAATCTTGTCATTAGTAGTTTAATGATGTATTATAAGCTGCTTAGAGGAAATCTAAACAGCTCATAATTCCCTCTCTAATATCTATTGTTTGTTGTTGTGAAAACATCCCCTTTAAAAACAACTGGATCAATTAGTTTCTCACCAACACTACATTTTACAAGATTACTGTGAATACATCATGATAAAGTTTTAATTTACCTTCGCCCAATACATATTTTCACTGAACTGAGCCTGAACGCATCATAATGTAACTGAACAGAACCTTCGTTGTCCTCCTGTCAGTTTAAACACGGATGGGTTGTTCACAAAGTAACATTATCAGAGATGGGCATCTAGAAAAGCATTAATGATCTCCTGATTGCATATTTTGCTGAATAGGGCGGATAACAATCATCAGTAAAACCCTTATATTCACACTGTGATGGTTAACGTTAAACTGTAATTAATCCACGGTTCCCATGCATCCAGAACTGCGTGGAGGGGATCAGAACGGATCACAGACCATGGTCTGTTACACCACTAATAGTGACCACCCACAATTTACTGTAAGATAAATAAAGCGTTAAATATAATAAGTACATGTATGGAGAAAAACCCTCGGGATTGTTTCAGAGTCCAAGTTACCTTTGGTGGGTAGACCAGGTTGAGGGATTGGTAGAGTCTGAAGTTGATGAAGCCCAGCAGAGTGGTGTAAAGCTCTGTGAAAGTTGCCATTACTCTGTAGTCAACATCGGTTGGGTGCTGAAAGGGAAATAAACTGAGTTTAACTAAATAAAATGTATTAACATGAGTGCAAACACTTAAGAATAATGTTAAATCCCTGGAGCACAAAAACACTTTAGGGCAGTCAGGGAACTCCTTTTAACAGCTGCCATTTACACAAAAGGCTCTACATCAGCCAACACAGCCTAAAGTTTGTTTTGTTATGCGTTTGACAGCAACACTGCTGGTTGACTTATTGACTCCTAATGATCACGTGTCAACCTTCAGTGTAATCCTTTGACAATAAGTCCCTGCTTAATGTTTGCATAATCACTATGGACTTCATTTTATCATTCACTTACATCATGGGAGAACTGATATGGCACCAGCCATGTAACGAGCTGTCCCATCACCTCAGCTTGGTAATATATTCCCTTGATGGAGATGAAAACCTGTCAAGAGCAGACAAGAAGAGTTTAGTTCCTTGCAGAACAGAGGTCAGTGGATTCAATACATACCACTAAACACCCCCTCTTTATTTTTATGTAAAATAAATCATGATGGTTGCTGTGCGAAGTGGCACCTTTCTGAGAGCACGGGATGCAATCACATAGTTCATCCATTCCACAGTGAGGCGTCTGCACAGCTGGATTGTCTGAACGTGACACTTTCCTGTTCGGGCGAAGGTGGAGAAGAGGAAGCACATGCAGAGCGAATCGTCGATGTCACGGAGAGCATCGATAAAGGAGGGGTATCTGCCACAAAAAGGAGCAGCAGTGAGGACACAGCTTGAGCTTATCTTTTTTTTTTATATTATTCTGAAAAAGCTTAATAACATAAAATGAATTAATTAGTACTTTAAAGAATCTTTTTACAAATGCAGCTCTTTTTTTCCCTCACAAATAGCATTGTAAACCGTCTCACCTTTCTTTGACGATGTGGTCCAATTTATAGGCCGGCTTGTTCTCCTTCAGTCTCTCCACAGCAGTCCACTCGGTTTTTCCATAAGCCTTCTTAAGTTTGCGTACAAATACCTGTTAGGATAAAATATTTTGATGATGAGACAGTATTCATATTTTCTAACATTACTGCTGAAAAATACTTTAGAGAAACAAGAATTTCCCATAACAAGGAACAAATTACCTTTACGAGGCAAAAAGATTTTCATTTTCCATTAGCAGGTTCATATAATTGTGTTGAAAATGATATTTTAAAAAGAATGCATGTGATACCTTGTAGTCTCTGAACTTGCCAACTATTGGCTCATGAAGCAGAAAGCGGATGTCTTTGAGCAGGTAGAAGGTCCTCGGAGCTGTAGATCCCTTGTTCACCTTCTTCTTGTGCTTGGGCTCATGAGGATAGATGCCTTTAAGGATGCACAGACGCCTGAAAATCGGAAAAAGATTATTTGACTGTGACATGTCTGCTGTTTGGGTGTGACTTGCCAGTCAGGCGTCCAATTATCAACGGAGTAGGGTTAAATGTTGTGACTTAATGTTTTATGATAGAAAATGAAACAGCTTATAATTGTGATAACTGATTAGCTGTCATTATCAAACAAACGTAAACTAATCCCTTTTCAGACTCTAAAATGTAAAGTTCTCTAGATTAAAAAAATAGTAATTTGAACACATCATTTGGAGTTCAGTAAAGTTGAGATAACAATTTGTAACTATTTTCGGATTAATATTGTCTTCAGTTTAATCATTTGAGAAAATATTTGTTGTTTACCATCTGATATTTTTCTTTACTGTTTACTCGGTAAAATCCTCTTACCATGTCTGGTTTTATGAATACTTTGAAAAAAAAAAAATGTAAATCAGTGAACTGGACTGTTTTATGGCATATCACATGATTTGCCTCAAACAAACATTCCCATCTAGTTATTTTGCATATAAATTATTTTTCCTTTACTTTTAATCAAAATGTAGTATTTGTAACGATACACTTAGGGTTGATTTATTAACTCCTCTAAACTAAAACGCATGTTGTCTGACTGAACAGCCTTATGATAAATCCTACCTTCATGAAGTTTATAATGTTGAGTATTAGTTGTTTAAGAGAGGTGTTGATTGAACTTAATGGAGAATTCAGAAGATGCAGTTAATGGTACCATTAAACTCTATTCTTTAACACTGACAGGTGTTTCCAGTGCAATCCACTGTATACCAAAATGATTCTGTCTGTTTATATAATATTTTAGTTATTGTGGATTTTTTACTTTTTTAATATTCTTACTGTGTTATTACTCATTTATAATACTTGTTTTCTACTATGTCTCTTGTTTGCACTATCCTCTCTGCTGCTCTAATCCTGCAAATTTCCCCGCTTTTGTGTACCGCCGATATAGATGAAATAGACAAAATATGAATATATTAAAAATGAACATTTATCAGTATACATCACATTTCATAAACATCATACTAAGACATCAAAGTGAATCAACACCTCTCTAGAAGAGTTAAAAAAAAGAAAAGAATATTAAGACATTAATGAAGGTAAGACATATTGCAGAAGTGTTGCATTCGTATACCTAATACATTGTGAAATGTATTAGGTATACGAAACTGCCCATCTTTAGGCGCAGGCTGAAAACTCACCTCTTCAAGAAGTACTACCCTGAGCCTTCCTCGTAGCACTTATTGCATTCGTATTAGTTGTTGCACTTACTGTATTCGTATCAGTTCGCTGCACTTATTGAATTTGTATTTGTTTACTGCACTTATCTTATTCGTAGTAGTTTGTAGCACTTATTATATTCGTATTAGTCTGTTGCAATTATTGTTTTCGTAGTAATTTGCCTCTGCACTATACTTTTGCTCTGGCTTATGCTTTAAGATGCTTGTTTAAGAAAGGAGATGCACTTATGACTTCTGGTGACTAGTAGTTCTCTTGAATACCTATGTTGAACACACTTATTGTAAGTCTCTTTGGATAAAAGCGTCTGCTAAATGACTGTAATGTAATGTAATGTAAATGTGTATATCAAATCACGTGCTTCATTATTGTGTTCATATTCTCAATCTCTACATCACAATCAACACAGTAATGTTACCTGAAGTCTGGGAGGCTCAGCTGCAACTTCTTGCGAGCTTTGTTTCTGGTGATGTAGTTGGTTACAGAGCCCCTCTCGTACTGAAACACAAGGACAGAAGACCACGTTGACGTAGGTTCACACAATTCATATAGTCAGGTTCATTTTATTTCCCCTCTATAATTAAGTTAATTAAACTATCATTGTAATTTATATATATATATATATATATATATATATATATAGTATATTGGTATATATGTTGGTGTTAGTGTCTCTTTCATTGTAACATTTATTTTTACAATCAACACTTAAAATGATAAAGGCACTTGCAAATATATAAACCATACTTTAGTGTTTTTATTTTCATTTTATTTCCCCTCTATAATTAAGTTAATTAAACTATCATTTTAATTTTTATATATATATATATATATATATATATATATATATATATATTAAATGATTGGCCTAAAACGCTTATCTCTAACCAACATTATAACGCTAACAAACTTTAGCTCGTTAGCTAACTAGCTAACATTAGCCAGGTGGCTAGGTGAGTTATTGTGCCTGGGCCTGACAATAGCTCGACGACAACTATTACCTTTTTCTTTTGAAGACCTCCCATTTTCTAATAGTATCTGACCGTCCACACAGGTTCAGGTGAGTTTACTTGTCTCCAAACCACGCTGTTATGATGGGAACACAAGGTCCGCTACTTCCAAGGCAAGCAACGCACATGTGGCTTGACATGCGCAGAAAGGCAGAGGAGGCTGTGAAGGACCCATGTGAGGGGCTGCCCGTTTGACCGCCTGTATTAAAACAAAGCTGCTTTCCTTTGCTATAAAAATGTTGTTGTACAGGATGCACAGCCGATTTATCAACATCATGCATTTATATAATCTCTCTCTCACTCTTTATATATATATATATATATATATATATATATATATATTGTTTATGTTGGTGTTAGTGTCTCTTTCATTGTAACATTTATTTTTACTGTGTCTTACTTTTGCTGTGTCTTATAAAATGTTACTATTTATCAACATCATGCATTTATATAATCTCTCTCTCTCACTCTCTTTATATATATATATATATATATATATATATATATATATATATATATATCTCGTATATTGGTATATATGTTGGTGTTAGTGTCTCTTTCATTGTAACATTTATTTTTACTGTGTCTTACTTTTGCTGTGTCTTATAAAATGTTACTATTTATCAACATCATGCATTTATATAATCTCTCTCTCTCACTCTCTTTATATATATAGATATATATATATATATATATATATATATATATATATATATATATATATATATATATATATATATATATCTCGTATATTGGTATATATGTTGGTGTTAGTGTCTCTTTCATTGTAACATTTATTTTTACTGTGTCTTACTTTTGCTGTGTCTTATAAAATGTTACTATTTATCAACATCATGCATTTATATAATCTCTCTCTCTCACTCTCTTTATATATACAGTCTGTCAACATGCTGACCAGCCCCCCATGTGGATATACATGTACATTTTTATTCCTGTTCTATCTTTATTTTGTTGTATAGTATGTGTATTTATTGTCTGTGTCTGTGTAGTTGTATAGTATGTGTATTTATTGTCGTGTCTGTGTAGTTGTATAGTATGTGTATTTATTGTAGTTGTATAGTATTTATTTATTGTCTGTGTAGTTGTATAGTATGTGTATTTATTGTCTGTGTTGTATAGTATGTGTATTTATTGTCTGTGTAGTTGTATAGTATGTGTATTTATTGTCTGTGTAGTTGTATAGTATGTGTATTTATTGTCTGTGTAGTTGTATAGTATGTGTATTTATTGTCTGTGTAGTTGTATAGTATGTGTATTTATTGTCTGTGTAGTTGTATAGTATGTGTATTTATTGTCTGTGTAGTTGTATAGTATAGTATGTATTTATTGTCTGTGTAGTTGAGCTGCTGCAACACTTGAATTTCCCCATGGGGATCAATAAAGGAATATAATAATTTATATATATATACTGTATATTTGGTATATATGTTGGTGTTAGTGTCTCTTTCATTGTAACATTTATTTTTACAATCAACACTTAAAATGATAAAGGCACTTGCAAATGTGTTTTTATTTTCATTTTATTTCCCCTCTATAATTAAGTTAATTAAACTATCATTTTTCTTTTTACAAGATTATTTTATTGTGGGTATAGGCGATTTATGTTTACATTTACCACACAGTACTGGCTACTGAGTGGCCAGTAATTAATTGTAAATGTACAAATATTTTACATTGTTCAGTTTACACAGTAATTCTGTAACAGAATACTGCTTAATCACAGTAATCTGGTAGATATTTATTGTGAAGTTACAATAAAATAACTGTAATTCTACAGTAACATACTGTTAAATCACAGTTATATACTGACATAGCTACTGTGAAGTCAGAGTATACTGCTGTATTTTCACAATAATTTACTTTGCAAATGTTACTGTACCTTACTGTTAAACCAATGCAATAGTAATTTAGTATGAATTTACATACAAATAATTTACAGTGCATAGGCTT
Source organism: Anoplopoma fimbria (assembly GCF_027596085.1). Classification (NCBI taxonomy): domain Eukaryota; kingdom Metazoa; phylum Chordata; class Actinopteri; order Perciformes; family Anoplopomatidae; genus Anoplopoma; species Anoplopoma fimbria. The sequence continues at coordinate 3,567,460 of NC_072461.1, forward strand.
AGTCTGGTGAAAGAGAGAAAATTGAGTTCAGAGGGTGTACGGTTGTATTTTTCTGTTTAATGTCGAAACAGGTGTGAGTTTATTTTGTTCATTAAAAGATTGAGCAGGTTTTTTTTAAGTTAGTTGATCAGTGGATTCAATGGCATCAGGGCCTCCCAGGATGGACAGAAATGAAATAGATGTCATGTTTACAGAATGAACAACATATCAGAATATTGATGATATCTAGGTTGCTTAAAGAAGTTGTATCTTCAGTTAGCACCTCTTTACTAGATATCATCAATCTGTCTGTAAGTAGACCAATCAAAACATGAAACGAAGTGTGTTTTACGATAAGTCATATTTCCTGCAGTCAATGGATATTTTACAATATAATAAAGTATTCAGACTTTTACTGTGAAATTAATGCAAAGCGTGGCTATTACAGCCATGATCACTGCACACTACCAACAAGAAAGCAAATACACTACATTTAAGGAATTTCCCACTTAAGGAATTCTGACCCTAGTATACTACAATGTAGTAATTATAACATTTACTACACTGGCCCATCTTTTTACCTGAAAACAAACTTCATTTTATTTTAATTATTAACTTAATTTAGAGCATCATTTTGTAGATCCTCTTCCAATTTGCACCAAGTGCAAAAGCTCCTATCTGCAAAATGATTTGATGTTTTGCTCTTCGGCCATCGATAAGCAATTTAAGGTTCTTTAATGCTATTGTAAGGGATTCTCACCATAAGGCATATGGGCGGTCAAAAACCCACCTCCCATTTTTTTAAAAATGTTAAAAATGAGGACACACAAGCATGAGTTTCACAGATCTTTTTAATGAATGTCATCCCTGATTGCTTCAAGATCAATTTTAGCATATCATATGATAAAATGCAAATCCATAGTTTTATAAAAGATCAGCGAGTTCATTTTTATTATTCAGAGCAAATTGCTGATATTTTTGAAAGAGTGAGAGGTTAAAACCAGCACAGAAGTTTAGCTTGTAAGAGGAGCCTTTTGAGTGTACTTTTAATTATGCATAATAAGTGTCAAATGTGAGCATGAATGCAATCTGCATGAATGCAATCTGTATATATATATATATATATATATATATATATATAATATATACATATTTTAAATGATCATCTGATAAACAAACATAGAGCAGTACAAACCTCAGAATAAACTGACAGAATGAAATAGAATGCATGATTCAACCATAGCTGAACCCCACCCCCGTCTCCTCTCCCTCTTTGCTGGTGCCAGGGATGCTTGATAGAGAGATGCAGTCTGAAGCTGAGCAGGAACAGAGAGTAAGAAAGAAAAACAGTGAGAGAAAGAAAAAGCTGGATACAGAGAGAATTAATCATAGAGAATAAATACTTCACAAGGACATCTCAGGATGTGTGAAATATTTCACAAGTTCATCTTGGGGCTTCGTGACTTCATAAAGGAGTATTTTCTTAGTTTCTGGGACTATGAGACACCAAAGGTAATGGTGGTTAAAAACAAAACCCTTGGATTCATATACAGAGGTGTTCAGTTTCTTGTGATCACCTATTTCATCTGGTAAGCTTCATGTTTGTGTATTTGCATGCTAAAGAGGACAATCTGAAAGGCTGTGTTAACTTCACATTGTTGATTTTTCTCCATATGTTGTAATCAGATGTCTGTGTTAGTTTTAGTGCTTCTTTCAGGATTGAAGAAATATAAAATTGCTTGTTTGTCAGTAAAAGGCTTAAGTGTGTAAAAAGAGTGCATACTGATAAAAAAATGCACTCTGATTTAAATTCTTATTATCTTCTTGTTTGCAATTAACAGGAAACAAACAACATAATGATGGAGACACAATTGATGTACATTAGAGAATGTAGCTCCCTATGGAGTCTTTCTGTCAATTAGAAGACATGTTGTTTGAACTGCGGAGACTTTAAATATGTGAAGATATGATTATTCATCTTATTGTTTCAAATCTTAAACAATTTCTTTGATTAGATGTCTTGAGTTTTATGATTAAAGTGCGTCAGTTTTTCTTTTTCTCTTGGCTTCAGCATAGAGGGCTGAACAGATTGAGTAATGTAATCTGATACCTCCAATAGTATCTACATCATGACAGAAAATCTGATGTTGCATCTGTTTGCTCTATCATCCTGAAGGTATGTCTTCATAAGTCAGAAAGCCTACCAAGAGAGTGAAACTCGTCCAGAGAGCTCAGTTTACACGCTCATGAAAGGCATAGCAGTTCATGGAGATGATATCTTGGACACTGTGGAGTACGCTCGACCCTCAGAGGTGAGTCCAGAACAAATGCTGCAGTAAAATCAAGGAAGTCTCACGTCCTGCGCTCTGTCAGCATCATTATGTCTTCATGTCAGAGTAAACCTTACTGACTAATAGTATTTTTGTGGCACATTCCTCACAGGGTGGTGATGTGATTAGTACAATATTGAGACGAGAAGTTACCTATGATCAGAGGCAAGGAAACTGCGCTGAGGTGAGAGGTCAATTAAATCTTTCTCAACAATAACATTTACAAGTATGCAAGAACAGACAATGCTGTACTGTGTCTTATTTCACTTCAGCACTTCAAAGTTGCCAATGCCAACTGTACGAGAGACTCTGACTGTGTCGAGGGAGAGGTTGACTTTGATGGCCATGGTAATGCTTTTACTTCTCATAAAACCATTGTTCAAGCTTTGTCGGTGTGTAGTTGCCATATTTTGTAGCTGTTTTAAACACTTTCTTACAGGCAAAAGGACCGGCAGATGTGTTCAGTACTACAACCACACCTTCAAAACCTGTGAGATCCAAACATGGTGTCCTATTGAGGAGTACGCTGTAGTAAGGTAAGGCAAATGATAGATAGATAGATTTCGGTCATTATTTATATAGGTGCACAACTGTGAGCTAAATGCACGTCCTATTAAGGTTTAAGACAGCAGATGTTATTGCAAATTAGAAAAAAACTATTACATACTACAACCTGGGGTCAGGACCCCCTCAAAGGGCCACAAGATAAATCTAAGGGGTTGAGAGACAATTAACAAAATAAGAAATCAGAAGAAAGATATTTCTGCTACACAAAATTACTTACATTTTTTTCAAACTTTTGTCTAGTCTACAAGTCTGCTTTTTGCTTTTAAATCATTGAATGTTTTTAAATCCAAAGGCCCTTTAAAATCATTCAAATGAACAATTTTGGTAAGATAAAATCACTCTATAGTGGAACTGGCAACTATTTGCAAATTTCCCCGCTGCGGGACTAATAAAGGATTATCTTATCTTATCTCTTATCTTATGAGATGGGGTTGCAAGCCAAAAAGGTTGTTAACCACTTGCACAAATGGCAGTTAGACCCATGGAAAGATAATGAGATGACGGGCCTTAGTTTTAGGGCGCCTGTGCCAAGCACCCATTGATGGTTAGACCGAAGATGTTGTAATAATGAATTATTGTTGGTACAGTAACAAAGAAACACGATTCACAAAAGTATAGACTTACTGTCAAAATATTGCGACTTTTAGCTAGCTTAATGGCTGGCATGGTTAGCAGTAAAACTGATAGCAGAAAAACTGAATTAACGAATCAACAATAACAAAACAGTTGTAATACAAGAGACAGACACAACAGAAAATGCTCCAACCAGGGCATTTGGGGACAAAATGGTGGTGAATATTTAGCTGAAACCAAATGACGGTGGAGGAAACAAGATTACTCTAATTATTTTGTGTTTTCAACAGAGAACCAGCATTAGTGGAGGCCATCAATTTCACAGTGTTTATCAGGAACTCCATCCACTTCCCCAGATTTAAAGTGCTGAGGTAGAGTACCTACACACACACACACACACACGCACGCACACACACACACACACACACACACACACACACACACACACACACACACACACACTGAAGCCAGAGAGCTGCAGAAGTTCAGAAGAGCTCTTGTTCTTGTCTTTGGCAGGGGAAATATTAAAGATGCTGGAAACAAGCGTAACATACAGAAATACCTCAATAAGTGTCATTATAATGAGGAGAAAGAGCCCTACTGTCCAAACTTCCGCCTGGGTTACATCGCAGATCAAGCCAGGGAGAAGTTCAGTGAGCTCTGCAAGACTGTGAGTAAAATATGTCTTCTTGGACCCATGTGTCTTATTTTAAACAATGCATACTGCCTTCATCATATTTTCATGATGTAGGTGTTAAAAATGACCTACTCTGTTACAGTGTAGTATTGCTTAAGAAAAGATATGCTGTGTTGTTGCTCAGGGAGGAGTGATCGGGGTTTTCATCAACTGGAAGTGTAACCTGGACCTGGACTCTTCTCACTGTAAACCCACGTACTCCTTCCGCCGTCTTGATCTCAGGAAGGATCAGGTCAACTCTGGTTACTATTACAGGTGAGCTTCAACACACAACGCTAACCATTTTGTTCAGTATGTTTTTGCCACTTTGGCACCTGGTATGAGTCCCAGCCTTAACCCTTGTAATGTCTGTGTAATTGTGCAGGTTTGCCAAATATTACAGTAAGGATGGGGTAGAGTCTCGGACGCTCATCAAGGCCTACGGCATCCGCTTGGATGTCATAGTTCACGGACATGTAAGTGGAAACTCTATCATTTATTTCCAGCTTACTGTCATTGTGTTATTTACATATCATTTCTATTTTTCAGGCTGGTAAATTCAGTCCCATCCCAACCATCATCAGCACTGTGACGGCAATGACTTCAGTTGGGATTGTGAGTCATCACTACGCTCATTTCTTATCTTTAGACTTTAAGGTGAAAGCCGTCGCTCTCGGCACAACAAACTGATATTCCTTTTTCTGTCGCTCCTCTAGTGTGCTATTATCTGTGATTGGATCATGCTGACTTTTCTTGACAAGAATGAAGTCTATAGTGACAGAAAATTTGATGAGGTGAGTAAAAGGCATCCTTTATTCAACCTCAACACATATATGTTCATTAAAGGTTTTATATCTCACAAAAATAGCTTAAAAGAATAGCTCAATAATCCATTTTTATGAATATAGATGTATCCAAGTACATCATTTGGTAACAGCTTCTCAATACATTTTTATTAATTTTATATTAGTTACCAATTTGGTGGTCATGGTAGTTACCAGTAAATACCTGTTGTGTTTATTTAAGGAAAAGTAATCATCATCTTAACAAACTGACAAGTACATTTAAATTATTTCCTGAATGATATGTAGTAACAGCAGTATTCTCGAAAAGGATTCTGCATTGTATTTTGAGTACTGTACACATCTTTTCACAGAAATAAATAGTAAAACTATTGGTGGTTGAATCTATTTAATGAGCGAGCAGTGTGTTTGGTCATTAAGAGAAGGATATCTGTCTCCGCAGATTGTCAAGGAGCCCGCGGTGCCCATTCCTACAGAGCTCAGCTACATCAACAGCTACGGCTCAAACCATTCAGACCTGTCAGACGGCGTACCGTTGTAATGTCGTCATGAGTGTGGACGCTCCTCTGAGTGGGGCCTCAGGAGTCTGCAGCAGCTCAGTTATGGGCTGCCAGCGGTCGCCATGCTGTTGTTAGTTGACATTAACTGACAGAGAACCAGTGACAGAGGAGGCATCATCTGACAGACAGCTGGTTCTCTCAAAGTATCTACCTGTGCAGTGAATACAGCTCATATATCATCATAAACCTGATGGACCTGAACGTGTGTGACAATGAAGTTAATTGTTTCTCTTTCACTTGACATCACTTGCATTAACACCACTGCTTATTTTCTAAACTAAACCATTTCATAAAAGCAAAAAGTATCGAGAAACATTACAAACTATACTCATTTCTATCAGTGTATTGTGGACATTCAATGCAATAAATGTCTTCTATCAACTCAAGTTCTTACTGAATTTCTCTGTCAACAGTACATCATGAGACATTGACCTCTTCTCTTATAAATCTTAGTTATTACAAACTAAAACATGTATAAAGAGCCATAACATTCTGATTTATTTCCTTTGTCTTCCAACCTGTTCAGCATAACGATAGATACAGGAAGAAACAGCCAGGAGACACAAGGAGAGCTATGAGCAGTAATCAAATAACACTGACATTTTCCTTGAAATGGTTTCTGTAACAAGATTGTGGGGAGGAGTGAATCCATCTTGATGCCTGAGAGCAATACAGATGTCAGTGGTGAAAATGACTTAAGACTATAAGGTTTAATGGATCGATATCTGCCACGATGGAGGGAGCAGGCACATGTCAGTTTGCAAGTTGTTTATGATATGTAAAGAGCTGTAAATTCATATAAGGTTGCATCTTAAACTGGTAGTGGTTGTGTTAATCGATTCCAGAGCGAAGCTTAATAACTGCTGTCTGATCTAAGATGTTTTTATTAACAATTGAAAATGTAACGAAGTAAGTCACAGGCCATTAGTGCTCCTTCGTCCGTCACGTTTCAGGGAGATACTCTAAAGAGCCGATCTAGTTGTGCCTGAGATTAAAATCTGAAATGTGATTACTTGTCTGGGAGACGCCCATCAGCAGGCAAAGTGAGTCATCTGTGGGGGCAACGCGGTTACAGTGAAGGATGTGCATGGGGTAAGATCATGATCCGGACCTGCTCACAATAAACATGATTTTCACATTCAGTAACAATAAAAAAAAATAATAATTCACAACCAGCTATAAGCGCCTGATCTTTTCATATCATCACTGTTAAAATTGATCAAGCTGAATTAAAATGAAAAAAAGACTTAAAAAGGTTCAGATTTGCTCAATAACTCCACAAACATAAAACCCAAAAACAGAGAATCGAAATTATCTTTGAAACTGCCCCACCAAAGAAAAACTAAAATTAACGATTAAGCAATTAGCGATAAAGCAGCATCACTTAGTAGACATAATAAATGGGGGGGGGGGGTGTCAATTCAGAGTAGTTCAGGTCACATAACCATAACAGACACATTAGCAGCCAAATGGGGAGGAAGCTCAGCTGATGTGTGACGAAGTCCCCAGAGTCGATGGCACTCAGGATGTTTATGCTTTTTTCCCCTTTGAGGCAGAACTGCAGTGCATTTCTACAGCACAGAGTGAAATAACTGAGCAGCGAAAGCATTCAGGCTCACAGGTAAAACACAATATTTATTAACAGTCAAAATGAAATTCACAAACATACATCATTTTCTTACGGCATTATCAACACTTAAACATATCTACAGTCCACATATTTCTCCTTTAACCTGTCCTGATTACCAAACATCAGATCAGCATAGAAACAGACGTCATTGAGGCAGATGAACAAGTGCATGAAAAGAGTCCGAATAGAGTGTTTCCATATTGAGAAGTGGTTGCCACAGCTGCAGCTGAGGGAGGGTCGGATGTCACTTTCATTTTGCGCTCTGGCTGATCTGTGGGCTCATAACAAGTAACCACTCAATGGTCTCCTCGAGGAAGCTCATGCTGTAGTGGGACGCTATGTTGCGAAACACAGCGATCTGCTCGGAGAAGCTCTTTAAATGGGAGAGAGGGGGGGGAAAAAACAACAACTGTGAGAACAACGTCAAATGGGAAGAATCATATACTTTCATCTAAAAATTGAATTGAGGAGATGAATTTGAAAGTAGGAACCTTTGTTGGGAACGTGAGTTCAAAGTCTCCGGCACATCTGCAGTACAGAGGCATGTTTGCTTCCTTCACTCCTTTACATTTGGTACATACCTAAAATCACAAAGTGCTTTTTAGCAGTGAGGCAACTTCAGCAAAATGATTAAGTGTCGTATAACAGATTCTGACCATTAATGACTTCTTCACCATCAACGTTTCATTTGTTTGTTGATACTGATGGTACCTGTAGGATTACTGCCCTACTAACTGTCCTAATCTTTACAACAGAGATTCTCAGAAGAGATTCTTTCAATATTGTTTTTAAGCTCAAACCTTTTTTTCTTTAAAGTTAATTTCGCATTTGACTTTATTTGAGTAAAATGAAACTAGAGATACAGACAGGAAACATTGGGGGAGAGGGGGGTGACATACAACAAAAGGAAAACATTACAGTTTATTTTTTATGTATTAACCATGAGGATTACTGACAGCCCAAAAATTGTTATCTAGTTAATAATCTATTCAGTACATAAAATAATAATTTTTCCCTCACCAGGTCCTGCAGCGTGTAGCTCATCAGTTTCTTCTGCAGAGCTTCAACCAGAGCCATCTCAATACACTCAGTCTCATACTGCGCCTGGCAGTTGGAGCAGAACCACTGAGGCAAAACCGATCCATCCTGAGGAGAGGAAATCACATTTTATATAACTGGAATCAGGAGTAATAACAGCGTTAAATAATATGCCACCATATCAGTGCTCCTCCTCTCACTTGTGCCACAGATGGGTCCTTGCAGAGGTCGAGGTCCCGACAGAAATTGCATTGGTGGCAGATGACCTCTGGCAGGACGTAGGAGCTACAGGGGTCACAGAACTGGGCTTCCCCTGAAAACTCTCCCACGTCCACCAGACGCAGGAGGTCTCTCTTCAGCTTGTTCACCTGGTTCACTATGTTGGCATCCAGTGAAAGGACCTGGACAGACAAATCGGAATTGCCGCATGGTGAGAGGAAAGTCATGACTACATGCAACACGTGAAAAGAGCTCTGTACTTTGTAATATACCTGGCAGACATATTTGATAAACTCCAGTGCTGGGTTGTTGAGTGGCAGGTGGGATCCAGGCAGGACGGGGAACATCTCTGAGGGCTGGTTAACACTCCTGGTACCTGTCACCTTCTTTTGGATTTTTTGAGTGATGGTGAAAAAGTTCTGCGTCAGCTCATTTGACACATATTCCTGGGAGAAGGAGATCATTCCTGTGGGGGAGAGTAAAAAAAAACGACATCCCATCTGAGAGGCAATCCATCTAAATACAATTGAAATCTCCCCTTCATAGGTTTTAAGTGGAACAGACACTTGTCTGTAGTGACTCTAATAAGCATCTTACCAGGAAGCGCACTCAAATCCCCCACGGCCTGCTGGGAAGCCTGGCTGCCTCCACGTCTCTTGACTGGCGTTGCTCCAGGAGCGTTCCGTCTCAGCTCCTCTTTCATGCTGTGATACACCGCCGCAAGGTAGGCTGGCGTGGAAAGATTGTGCGTTAGAATTGGTAGAAAGAGATGACCCATAAATGTATTATATAATAATGTATAAATATGTTTTTACCAGAAACAATCATGAGAAAGTATTTCTGGCAGGAGGCAGTTTGGGGCAGATACTGCATGATGTTCCAGTTGCTCTCAATCAGCTCCTCCACCTCATCTGTCTCTCTATCGCCATCATCTTCCTCAACGTCAGCTTCATCCTCGTCTTCATCCTCACTGCCTTCCTCATCTCCCTCCTCCCGGCTCTTTTTCTTCTGTTTGGCTGCTTCCTGAAAAAGACATGTAGTAATGAATTTTGTGTTCTTCTACTTTAATCAGTGCCAATACATTATAAAGGTAGAAGTTACAGTTTGAATTACCTCTCCGCACATGACGCTGGAGGGCAGTTTGCCCTTCACACCGCCGTAGTTGGCTGGATCCATCCACAGCAGGAACTCCCAGCAGCGGGAGAAGGAGATGGACAAAGAGTGGAATATTTCTCTGGAGTGGATGCTAGAGGAGAAACAGCCAGGGAGGTCATTTTTCAGTTAAAATATGATGATTGAGAAGTCATTGTCTTTGATAAAATACAGTATTGAGATATTTTGGGGATGACCACTATACTTTCAAAACATTTAAACACAAGAAATGGTCATTAGCAGTATTGGCGAAACAGTTAAAATCATGTTCAGAAATGCTGCTGCAATGCTGAACTGAAGGCAAGAACAACTTTTGGTGTTAACCATAGCAATATTTCAATAACCAAAGTCCCCATAAGATATTTTGTTTACCGTTACAATATCAATATTATTAATTTTTTATATATTGGCTCAAATTCACCCTTAACATTTTCCCTCCCTCAGTCTAATGGGCAGTTCTTCTCTTTTAACTTTGCCTTACAGTATTCACTTCCAATGTTGGATACTGCAACACCATCTATGGCTAACAACGAACTGTTGTAATGGGTAATGATGGTTTTTCTTCTGATTTTAATGTTCCAACTTTACTTCACACTACAGAAGACAAACCGACAAAGACACAGTCCAAATTGCATAAATCTATTGATTACATTCCTTCACAAAGCAAAAATCTATACATACACTCTCTCCAGACATGCAGAGGGTAACGTCTGACCTGTTGGTGATGTATTCCACGTAGCCGATGGCATCATCTATCCTGCGTTTCTTGGTGCACAACATGATCCTGTTGAAGTTCCCGTACACCACAGTGGAGCCGAGACGTTTAAACTCTGAAACCAACCTGACAGCAGAATGAGAGAAAGATTAATAAAAGATGATGATTTTGTTGTTGTTAGGCATATCAATAGGTGGAGATACAATGCCTATAAAAAGTATTCACTCCCTTGGATTTTTCACCCTTTTGTTGCTTTTATACATGAAATCATGGTCAATATAATTTGGCTTTTTTGACCAGAATTTGCACAAATAAAAACCTCTTTAATATCAAAGTTCAATTAATTAAAAATATATAAGGTAAAGTAAATGATTGCATAAATATTCACCCCCTTCAGGTCAGTATTTAGTAGATGCACCTTTGGCTGCAATCACAGCACTGAGTCTGTGTGGATATGTCTCAATCAGGCTGGCACATCTGGACACTGCAATTTTTCTCCATTCTTCCTTGCAAAACAGCTCAAGCTCTGTCAGGTTGCTCGGGGATCGGGCGTGAACAGCTCTTTTCAAGTCCAGCCACAAATTCTCGATTGGATTGAGATCTGGGCTTTGACTTGGCCACTCCAGAACATTCACCTTGTTGTCTTTGAACCATTTCTGTGGAGCTTTTGCTGTATGCTTGGGGTCGTTGTCTTGCTGGAAAATAAGACAACGACGAATAGTCGTAGTTCTCTTGCAGACTGAGTCAGATTATCTCCCAGGATTTGGCGATATTTTTATGCATTCATGTTCCACTCTACCTTTAGAAGCCTTCAAGGGCCTGCTGCTGAGAAGCATCCCCAGAGCATGATGCTGCCACCACCATGCTTCCCGGTGGAGATGGTGTTTGTGGTGATGTGCAGTGTTTGGTGTTTGCCGAACATAGCGTCTAGTCTGATGGCCAAAAAGCTCAATTTTTGTCTCATCAGACCAAAGAATGTTCTTCCAATTGACCTTGGAGTCTCCCACATGCCTTTGGGCGAATTCCAGGCAAGATTTCATATGAGCTTTTTTCAACAGTGGCTTACAGCTTCGACTGGTGAAGAACCAGGGCAACAGTTGTTGTATGTACAGTCTCTCCCATCTGAGCCACTGAAGCTTTTAACTCCTTCAGAGTGGTCGTAGGTGTCTTGGTGGCCTCCCTCACCAGTTATTTTACACTATATATTTTTAATTAATTGACATTAGTTTGTAAAAATCTGTTTTCAATTTGACATGAAAAAAGCATTTTTTGCAAATTCTTGTCAAAAAAGCCAAATTATATTGACCACAATTTCATGTATAAAAGCAACAAAAGGGGAAAACATCCAAGGGGGGGTGAATCCTTTTTTTAAAGGCATTGTATATCAATGCGGCATAAAAAGATAAAAGCATCACAATGAGAATCACAGATCACACGTTTAATCCAATTCAAAACCAGACAATAATATTTGACCGCAGGATAGCTCAGCAAATCAAAAACTATTAATTAGTTTCGCCCTCATAAAAGACGCTTAACTTAACTCCATTATTGCTCTCTGCATTATTGCTCTCTGCATTATTGCTCTCTGCATACTTTACACAAAAGATTTAACATTTAACTAAATATGTGTCTAAATAAACAAACTTTTTTTTTTGCAGTATAGAGACGATGTGGCACTCACTGTAGAAACACCTTCTTCATCATATTGTTCAAGGTGCGGTGCAGAGCGGGGTCATAGAGCAGGGAGCTCGGGGAGCGCAGCCAGCGGTAGAAGTGCATCACCTGGTTGTCTGCATACACGTTGTGGAACTGCGTGATCTCTCTGACCCATCCGACCACCATGCTCTTCAAGATCCTGCTCATACAACACAGAGCAAAACACTGAGGTGATTGAAACGCGACATGCATCCTTGCCACACCTCTATTGTTAGACCATATGCATGTGGGTTTGAATAGTCACACACAACAGATGTTTACCTGAAGGTGTTGGAGCAGAGAGCAGTCTCATCATAGCTAGCGAGAGCGCTGGCTCCCTGGTTCCCTGACATCATATCCTCCAACGAGGCCTGCTGGATCACATCAAAACTGACACCCAGACTAGCTCCACCCTCCATGTCATTGACGTGTTGTGATTGGAGGATGGTGTTAACTGCCAGGCTTTGAAGGTCCAACTCCACACACACTGAAAGAAACAGAAACAGGATCGTCCATAAGGACAGAGGAAGAGGCTTCAGTAAATATACAGTGGCTTGATGATGTATTGGGTCTTCTTGGACGCAGATCAAGTGTGTTCCTGGTGTGTGAGCACCTGTGGAATAGCATCCTTGAGCATTGATCTCCACAGAGCCCCTGTCATCGTTTTCCATGACCAGGCGACTGTCATCGGCCTCTTTTCCTCCGAGATCGGGCCTGGCTGTGGGCGAAAGCCACAGCAGGTGGTTGTGTTTCCGTAGATGTCTTGCCAGGAACAAGTCCGAGCCGAAGATGGACACGTCCGGAGGCAAGTTCCCCACAGGTAAGTGGTAGTACCTGAGAGCAAGAGACATCGTATGAGTTTTTACAAGTTCAAATGTTTCCTGAATGCTGTCAACACAAAGCACAAACTGAAGACAGACTTTATTAGAGACTACGGCGACAAAGCGAGCATGCTGGGGTGTTGGTAGATAAGATGAAATCCACAGAGCTAGCAGTGTGTAGTTCGTACCTGGCCATGTCGAAAGCCTGTGACAAGCAGCTGTCCAGGTTGAGGTAGTGGCGGATCATGCGGCGGGCACCGTGGCGTTGCCAGTCCAGCACGTTATAGCTGATCTCATCGACCACATGTACTGGAACGACTGGAAACTCTTCAAGCACCGGCATCCCTGCTGCCAACCGCCTCAACTCCCAGTTTGACTGCACCGCGATGAGGGTGGGCCCACGCCGCTCCTCCTGTAAACAGCAACGGCGTAAACATCACCAGTTTAGCCACACGAACAGAAGTAGCTATGTCGTTGTATGTAATAATTATGAGATATTTTGATAGCTCCAGTGTGTCTGACCTTGTAGTTTAGCAGTATGCGTTGAATTGCTCGATTAATAGCCTTCGCATCATTTTCAGCTCGGACCTCGAAGTTGTGTTTCTCTGGAGGCAGGAGTTCTTCGCTCGTCTTCTCCAGGAGAGCAATGCGCTCAGCTGTGTAGAGGTTAGTCAGGTTGGGCATCTGGTTGCTTCTGACCTTAGGAGATAAAATGAAAGCTGATCTTAAGGATTGTTCTCTGCCAGCTGCAGATACATCAACATTAATATCAGCCTTATTTGGTCCTTTGAGAAAAAACCCCCAAAAAAACACCTCTACCATTAAGCTTTCACTAAAGCCACCATGCATTTGTTGGCACTGGAGGAACCTCACTTGACAAGATATGAGTCAAAACACCGACACGATGACCTTGGAAGAAATAGAGAAACATGTGGTTCTTACTGTGTCCAGGACAAAGATGCTGGCTTTGCGCTGAGAGGGGATGAACAGGCCAAACAGAGCCTTGTGACCCTGACTGTGATGATACAGGTACATGTGGCGAACACTCCCTGAGGAGAGAGAGGAAACCACCATGTAAAACGTGTTACAGACAACAAGTTCATGAGCAGGCCAAATATTAGTATAAATAAAAACAATAATCTTGATCAAATCATTCTCACATCAATTCAAAATGACCAGTGTGTCTTACCAGGTTCCAGGTAGCTGAACTGGGCCAGAGATCTCATCTCCAGATGCTCCAGGTCAAAAGTGTCAGCCTCCCTGCCAGCCAGATCCCTCACAACATGTTTATTGACCATACACACACATCCAAGCTGCACCAGTGCACGAAACAGCAATGGGACCTGAAAGAGAGCGTTGATTTCGGTTTACAAAGGCATACAAACTGGACTCGCATACAAAAAGCATCATGAATGAGGTTATGAAAACCTCCTGGAGGTGTATATATATATATATATGATACCTGTGTTTCATAGACTCCTTCAATGTCCGGAGCAGACAGGTCAGCGTTGATCTCATTGATGTGCTCCTGGTACATGTCCTCTGGTACACAGTACTCATAGAGGTAGTACACTATGTTGGAGCGAGGCAGCATGCGGTTCACCTGAAGACGAAAATATGTATTTGGTCAACTTTTTTACGACAACACGTGTATAAAAACTGCAATGCATTTTTTACTGCATTTTTTTATTGCATGCCTTTTTGTATGTGGCTCCCTCCTCCTGTTTTGGGACTTTCTGATTGACATAAAAGACCCGAGGGATGTTGAGCTTCATGCAATGGAGGTCATTTCCAATCACAGCCCACAACTTGTACAGACCAGGATGACTAGTCTCTGCAATCTGAGAGGAACATGAGAGAAGTTTAGAGGATTTTGGTATTTGTTAAACTGACTGTAGCATGATAATGGGTGACTTTGCCTCACCTGCACAATTTGCCAAGGCATGTCCAGGATGCTGCGTGCTGTTCTGCGTAGGAAGCTTCCCAGGCCGGTGGTGGGGCCATCTCTGATCACTCCTCCGCCTACGGGTTGAGCTTCCCCATCCAGCAGCCTCCTCCTCTTCTTTCTCTCCTTCCTCTGTCTCAGCTGCAGCTCCCACTTCTTCTTATGGTAACGCAGCCAAACTAGCCGCTCCTCCTGTATACAGACACAATAGTGTTTTGAGAAGTTTTGTAATATAGCTTTGGGAATACGAGAAAAAAATTGTCTCAAAAATATCCGTGTCATTTTCAAATATATTCATCAGGCATTAGACACAACCTGAAGATGAGGAATCATCTGACGCAACCGGCTACACTTTGTGCTTGTTGCCGCGAGCTTACCCGTGTCTTTCCCATAGGTGGGGGTGGCCCCAGGATCTCTCTCCAGGACTGAGTGAGCACAACATCCTGAGACTCCACCTGGCTGTCCTCTCCCTGAGAAGCCCGCTTCCGCTTTGTGCTGATGAGGATGGCTGGCTGCAGAGGTTTGGCTGGCCTCCCAAAGTCCTCTATGTCCGCAGCTTGGCCTGCTTCAAGAGGCTGATGGGCCACCTGAGGGGAAAAGAGGCCATTTAGAAAAGAAGAAAACGGTGCATAATGGGGCAGCAGGGTGGACTAGTGGCTGGAGACACTGTCTCTCACCAGAAGAAACTCAGCTTGGTAAATATCTGCACATCCCACGAGTTTATGACAGAGGACTGTGTTGACAGTTTGTCAGAACATTGTGCTGAGAGGTGAACACACCTGTCTCTTGCCCTCACTGGTGAACAGCTCACTGATTTTCTTTTGCTTGTAGATATCATTTTTCTCCAGGAGTTTCTTGTGAAGCCAGTCAGGGTGCCTCACTCTGGGTACTGGATTCTTCACCTGATGATGAACAGAAACAATTAAAATGCTATCTACACATCAGCCAAGAATAGACTGTGAGATCAATACAACGTGATTGATTTTTACCTGTTGAAGAGCTGCAGGGATGGTGATGATTTTCTGGATGGCACTACCCAACCGCTCTATGTAATAACTCCAATCAAGAATCTGAAAGGGCCCACCAACAGAAATTTGAATGTCAGAGCAAATTCAATCAGAAAACTAAAAGCAAGTGCTTTTAAATGCATAAAATGTTTGTTTACAAACTCACAGAGCGGATGTCCAAATCATGAAGGCTGGGCATTTTCAACCACTTACGAAGGAAATGTTTTTTCACGCTGGGCTCTGCCTGGAAGATGGCCAGAGGAATGGCTCTGATGGAGAAAGACACAAATCAATTAGTGTCAAACACAAAGCTTTTATTTCTTGTTCTCTACAAACATTTACCATCCAGCATCATTTTATTTGATCCCACCAACATCAGAAAATCTATTATATCCATTATCACGGGAGTGTGGCTTTCAACCAAGTTGTTTTTGTACACGTTTTCGGCATTATGGGCCCTTATTGGACAACTTACATTGTAGATAGATATTGAAAAGCCAGGAGAGATCCTGGCTAAAGCATCTGGATCAAATTGTATCATCACTTCATAACTACAATGTCGTACAGTGACACTGGAGGATAATGGAGCCGTCATTAATTAATAACAGGTCGAAATGTCCACTGTAAAAATAAAAAAGACACATGGAGAACACAAACAGCCACTCAGACCTGGAATCTGTCTCACCTTGAACCTGCTTACACAGCTTGGCTTTGATACCAAAGGGTGAACATTTTATAGAATATATACAATGTTAATGAATGTCTACTGTAAAAGTTTGAGTAATAAAAGTGTATTTTCAGAGCTGTTGTCCCACCTTTCTGTGACAGGCGAACCCTCGGGTTTCCGGGAGATGACATAGCGACAGCTCAGACCAGCGTCTTTCACCATTTGGTCTCCCAGGAACTCAGCCAGTCTCTTAGCTGTGCTGATAGATGTGGACTTCTGCTCTCCGTAGTCCTCCAGCCTTCTGGACATTGAACGATTCTCTGAAATCAGTTCAAACAGCTCTATATCGGGCATGTTGGCAGCCTGGAAAACCAATGAAATAAATCAAATCAGCTTTGTGTGAAGAAGACAACGCCTGGTTAACCCAAGTTACACAAAACACGTTTGAAAGCATGATGTGAATATCTTGTAATACTAGAATGTGTTTTATACATTTAGATCACAGGTTTTTACCTTGCTGTACAGAACATCCAGCCAGTAGTCAGCCACTTTGGCCACGGAGTCGTACACCTCCTCCAGAGTGGTTCCTTTGAGGAAAGCCTCAAACACTGATGACTGAAAAATCTTAATGAGCTGGAGCTCTCCCCTTCTCTTCACTTCAAAACCCTTCAACTCAGCCAGAGAGCCGTCCTCATTAAACACAGCGTACCTAAAATGAACAGAGGACACTTAAATCATAACCATTGAATATTTTAAAAATGAACTTTGCCCATTCACCAATGTTAGTAAAAAATCCATCTGAGCAACCAGAGACAGTCCAATACAACATTTAATCACAAAAAACACAATGCTCTAGTGCTTTACCTTTTCTTCAGCTTCTTCCCTTCCTCCTTTGAGGCAGGCAGGATCATGGCCAGGTACGGTCCGTCCACCTCAAAGAAGATGCTATTCTCTGCCCTGATGTTGTAATCGAGGGAAGCAGGGTCCACCAGCTCGTGGTACTGATCGTTGGTGAATCCCTCCTTCACCAAGATGTTCAGCATGGCCCCTGGGTAAGAGATGGTCACCTTGGGCTTCTTCTCATTGCTGGTTTTCACCACAAAGTTCTCAGGGAAGGTGTTGGGCAGGACACACCAGATACCATCAGTGTCCAACTCCAGGGGCCTCCTGAGTCGCGGCGCAGAAGTTAAGTTAACATATTAGGGAGTTTGCTGACGTCTTTAATTTCATCAGGCAAGAACACGCTGTTAGAAGCTAATTCAGTTATGCTGCCGTAATATGACCTGCAATATAAACAGCATCTGCTACTAAAGTAAATGGGGTAGGAGCTAAAGAGAGTTAGACAAAAACAATACAGCAGGCACTGGATACAAGCCCAAATGTTGGCAAGCACCTGCTGATGAATCATTGTAAAACAAGGCGGTGGATCCCTTCCAGCTCCATCTTTCCTTAGTTGGAGCTGACCCTGCACCAACCAAAGAGATACATTCTGCGATGAGGCATCTCATTATCGGTATGACACTCACCCTATTTGTTCGATGAGCTCTCTGGCCTGAGTGATGATGTTGGCTCCAGTGTAGCACACAATGCCAGCCATCTCCATGGAGTACCAGCGCGCTCTGATGGAAACACAAAGGCAGCACAGACATCAGGTCTGCAGCAGAGTGCATGCTTACGAGCTCATGTAACAGTGAAAGAAAGAAGATATTTGATGATGAAAACAGTAGTTGACTCCTACCCTTTCCTCATGACGTAGCCGTAGAAGGAGTTGAGAATACATTTGTGAGCCAGCTGAAGAGAATCGTACAGGATCTCCATGTTTTTGCAGCGCTTCATCTCAGCAGCGTCTCCGTTGTCCTGAGCTGCTGACAGTTTCTTCTTCCACACCTTGAGCAAAGGTAACAAGTAGTTAACAGCAATTTCAATGGGCAAGGAGAATTTCAAGCACAGAGGGCAATTACAAATGTATGAGCTTTTAACGGCTGAACTTTTAGAAATTCAAAGGAAAAACACATTCAAAACATATAGAAACATGTTATAAATTTAAAATAGCATACAACATGGGGATGATTGTAATTTCCTTTGCTGTAAATACCAAAATGTACCTTGTGAAGTCCTTTGAATTCGTAGCGCCGATCTCTGAAAGCTCTCACGGTGTCGACGTAGAAGGAGTTTTCTCTCTGACAGATTGTGGTGACTCGCTCCTCCCGCCGGGTGACGTGGGTCTTCTTATAGGCCCTCTTACAGTAGTCTGAGACAAAGACAAGACAGGTCAAACTATGGTTCGAAAACCAGAATTTTAAAATGCTTATATAATCAAAATCAACAAAGAAAAGAAAAGTACCTGCCAGTCGTTTCTTCTCATGTTTGGCCTGGTCCTCCCTGTTGAGGTTGTGGAAGGCCCGAGGTGGACCGTTTGGGAAAAACGGTGGGAACTTCTCAGACTCAAGTTGCTGCTGGATGCGGTGGAACTCACTGCGGCTGGCAGGCACTGCAGACGGAGGGAACATTGTGAATTTTCTTTTACTGTATTCAACCCCACATGAACACTGTAGAAGCACTGTTGGCAGGTTTTGAGTCTTTTAGCTCCTCAGTTCTTTGCCATAAACATAAGAACACGACTTTACAACAATAACTTACTGATTTCCCCTCTCCATTGCCAGGCCATCCTCCTCTGGCAGGTGGCACCAGGCTTGTTAAAGTCACAGGCAGCACAAGTGGCCTCATCAACCATCGCAGACGGCTGTAAAAGTAGAAAATTAAGAATTGAATTCCATGCTTTTCTATACGTTTCATCCCATTCGTTTTACTTTTGTGTTTTCTTTTACCTGCAGGCGGTTAGTGAGGATGATATTGGGGTACATCGCCCCAACATCCAAATGGTATATGAGGGGGCATTCAATCCTGTTTGGGACCTCCTTCAGGGAAGTCAGCTTGTTTTTAATCTCCTCGCAAACCTGAGAAGAAAAAAAACATATTTTAGAACATCAACTTTTAAAAACCAAATTTGGTAAAAAAATGAACAAAAAAGAAACACCCTAAAGGAAAAACTGAAAAGTCATCGTACCTCATTAAAGTTGGTGACTTGATCCAAAGGTATTTTCTCTTCTTCCTCAATGGCATGGCGCATCGTCTTCTCAACTCTTTGCAGCAGAAAGTCAAATGCAGCTGGGTTCTGTCAACACACCAGACCGAACTGAACGCTTAAAACAAACACAAAGCAGGAAAGCGAAAAACCAGCTATAAGTTGAACTGAGATGTACCATCTTAAAACGGCACGGGATGTCACTGCGAAACACTCCTGACTCCAGCGCCTCCACATGGCCGCCCACGTAGGTCTCAGAGTCCATGACGTGGCCGTCGTCTGTCAGTTTGTTGAAGACCTGCTCCTGCTTGTTGGGGAAGACAATGTTTGCGTGGAAGGCCTGCACCATGAGCAGAGCTTCACATAGAGTCCCAGAGCCTTTACGCAGCACCTAGAAGAAAAGATGTGATTATTTCAAAATAGGCTATATTTTTTTAGATTTACATTTTTCTATCATATTTTTTTTTTGCAAATGCACTCATAGGACAAACCTCATCAGGCTCCATTGGGATGATGGTGCACAAAGCGAAGATGAAGGGGTGAACATATTTCATGTACAGGTAATATGTGGCCACGGCATCTGACACAGAGTAGGTAGCTAAAGTCTAACAGAAAAGTAGAGAAAAGAAGTCAACAAAAGAAAAATAAAACCCACAATTGAATGCTGTAAAAACTGAAGTTCATCAGTGTACCTGCGGCTCTTCAGTTGCCATGCGGCACATCTCCTCCGGGTCCAGCTCCACTGGGTCGTAGCCCAATTTGGCCTTTGCAGCTGCCTTCAAATTATGACTTCCCACCGGCAGATAGCTGTCTCTCTTTACCCACCTGACCCAGAGGAAAAGCAGGTTGGAAGGATGAGGTCAGAAAATTTAAATTATCTTAAATTAATCCCTATGTGTATGTTTACCTAAACCACACTGAGATAATTTTAACAGCGTCCGATGGGTACAAACCTTAAGCAGTCCATGTGGATGGCTTGACTGGACTTGTACTCTCCCTGGTTATCCTTCTGGAAACCGATCTCCCGGTGCATGTTTAGTCCATGGAGGGCAGCCCGAGTCTCAATGAAAGGCCTTGAAAGAGAGGAAACAAGGTGAGACAGGTGAGAGATAAGCATCAGAGTAGATGAATCAATTTAAAGAAACAGCAAATGGCGGCTCACCAGTCAAAGAAGTCTCCGTTGTAGGTCACAAAGATGTTTGGCTTGGTTTCTTGAACGTGATCAAACCACCTCTGAATGAGAGCCGCCTGCAGACAAAGTAAGGTCCCCACATGTTATGACGCTGACGCAACCACAGAGCGTTACATTTACACTAAACAGAAATATAAATGCAACACTTTGGTTTTCGCTCCTATTTCCCATGAGTTCGAATAAAAGATCTAAGACTTTATCAATGCACTGAAAAGGCTTATTTCTCTCAAATTTTGTGTAAAAAATGTGTTTAAATCGACGTTGGTGAGCACTTCTCCTTTGCCCAGACAATCCATCAACCTGATAGGTTTGGCATATACAGATGCTGATTAAACAGCATCATTATTACTCAGGAGTGCACTGGGCTGGTCACAATAAAAGGCAAGTATAAATGTGCAGTTTCAACTTGAAAAAAAAAAAAATGTATGTATCAGGCACGCTGATCTATGATTTGCAAAGAAGAAATACTAACACAGATTTAAAATTATTTGTGACCGATATTTGGGAAAGATAATCCTTATGAGTGCATAGTCAAAAGATCTTTTAATTTAACTCGCAAAATATGGGGACGTTTTTACTTGTTTATTATATATACTTTCAAGTGCTTCAATCTTTGATGACACTCTAGTATATCTACCTCATCATCCTCGTTGAAAACAGTGAAAGGCCCTTCATATTCAGGTTTGGGAGTGAATTCAAAATCCTCAATGTTCTCAGAGACAATCTCTCTGTTTGTGATCAGAAACCCCTATAAAAAGTAAACACAATGTTAAAGTAAAACTGACACATACATTGATAAACAGAATAAAACACATCATAAATATAACTCACCTGCCCATCAATCATGTAGGAGATCATCATAATCTGATCGCTCTCTGCGTCCGGGAATTTCAGTGGAAGCTTGGTGGTCTCGATGTCGAAAGCCATAACAACAGGGTCCTAAAAAGATAAAGAAACAGTGATTTACTGAAGTCGCTGAATTAATGACGGATCCCACGTTGCAACATAATTAATAAAATCTTCATACTGGTCGCTCCACGAGATCATCTCTCCGAACAATCTCTGGTGGGTAAGCGCTGCCTCTGTATCGAACATTATACCAGTGAGCCTGAGAAATAAAGAGAGTAGCGATCAGAACAACCAGCATGTGTATCTTCTGACACATTGGGACGACAGGAATCTATCTTTACCACGTGGATCTTGAGGTCGATGGACAATCGCACATGATAGGGCACATCGTACTCTCTCATGTCCACTATGTTGTCTAGCTGGTCTGAAATCCTCTTTGACATCCCGTCTTCATCTGCTGAGGTCACATTGCCACCCGATAAGGCGCTGAAAAAACCAACAAAGGTGTCAGCCGATCAATATTTAACTGGAAATAACATCTTATTAGAAGCTGAGTGGACTGATGGTACCTTGATAACATCGAGGTGTAGGAGTCATTGGACTGCTCCCTCTCTCTGTTCTTGCGTACTGCCGGGGAGATCTCACGCTTGACCTTCATGAGTTCGTCCACGGTGCTGAATGAGAGCTTGATGTAGCTTCTCTTCAGGCCGACTAGATGGTTTGGCTGAGGAGAGCAGGTCAGCATAGTTCAAATCTTCTTCTTGAACAGCTTTTATTTTTGTTATACGATATGACACACTTTAACGCTGGCAAAGGACACTAAAAACAAAACTCTCACCAGGTCTAGGTCCTCTTTTGGGATAACTTCAAGCTTTGCCACCTTTCCTTGAAACTTTCTCGACATGTACGAGATCACTTCCCTCTCACAGTTCTGGAAGAAAAGTTGTCTTTAAGGAAAAAGTTGTTGGAAATGATTACATGGCATAAGAATCAAATGACAAACGCTGTCTTACCTTTTTAGTAGCAATATAGAAATATGGCTTGAATGGGAGGGCCACCTGCAGGACACAGGTGAGGAGGAATATATTAGAGCAGTGGAAAAGGCTGTGAGGTGTATGCACATTTTATTGTTTCATTATTATGTTATTAAAAAAAATAATGCTCCCCCAACAAACCTTAAACCTTCTTCCATCGTCCTGTATGAAATAATAGTCCACAGCACTGATCATCCGCTTGTCATCGTCCAGGACCTCAGTCTAGAAAGAGAAAAGTGTCACATTTTAATATCAGACATTCAAGAGGCCACACATGACACCGTGTGTATATAAACTCACAGGATGCATGTTGATCAGCCAGCCCGTTTTCTCCCCCGGCTCCTTCATCCTGTCGAACCCGAAGCGGGCATCCATCTCGTCGGTGAACTGGCTCCGCTCGATCCGCTTGAGGGCCGACATCGCGGATCCATCGTCCCTGGTTTCAAACACACAAAACAGCTTCATCACACAACAGGTTGCTTATAAAATATATTGTGTCCGATGTGAAAGGGGAAATGAACTCACTGGTTCTCCTGGTCGCCTCCACTTTGTCCTTGCTGCGCTTTGTACCGTCCACTGTTTTGGAAAACCATCTTCTATCAAGGTCTGCCGGCTGCAAATCGGCGAAATAAATAAAACTCCCGCTAACTTTGCATGAGTCTGTCAGCAAAGCCGCATTTCAGATGATGTTGAAGGTATTTTAAAGTCTGGACCTCCGGTTTTCTCTGTCGCTGTCACTGACGCTGCTTGTGTTTTCTTATTTTGGCGCGTCCTCACAGTTCCCGCGAAATCAGCACAGAGCGGAAGAGGAACAAAGATCGTTTATTAGAAAGATGACTCACGCAGACTAAAATATCAGCGCCCTTTTTGAGGTCGGATTGAGTGGTAAGATAAAAGCCCGATGGACACCTTTGTCATCTCTCATTTATCCCAATGTCATTGAAAGCAGCAGGAGGCATAGGGAACAGACAGCCATTTTGAAGACCGAACAATTAGTGGTTCTTTCGTTTAAGCCATCTTTTTAAGCACGTAGTGAAACGTGTTTGTCTATACACGATCTTCGGAGGGATTCCTCTTTCCTGGGAGGAGCTTGAAACCCCTCCCTGCTCATGTTTACCATCACAGCGAGGAGGAAGGAGGAGGTGGCGTGGAGGATTGTGGTGGGAGGCTGAAGCAGAGACGGGACTAGAGGTAGGTGACTGTGACATTTCCTGCTGCTGTCAGGAAAATCATTTAAACTGTGTAATTACCTTCAGCGGCGCAGTTTGAGGTCTGGGTGGAAATAAACATTGAAGAATGTAGTTTAAATCAAATAACCCAGTTTCTGATGTCAGCTAACTCACTAGCGTGGTGTGTACTGCAGCAGCAACAACAACAACGACTGATAAGTGACCGCTTTAAAAGGTCAATTAATCACTTGAACCCGAAGTGTATGTCGTTGACACAAATCTACTTCATTGATCTTAAAGAGCAGGTGAAGTTTCCTGTCTTGCAAAAAAAGCAATGTCAGAATTGACATTTCCTGCGTTGTCTGCCATGCAAGGTGATTATTTGTTGTGAGCAAGGAACAGCACACTGTTATGTGTTTAGTTCATCTGGCAGGTGATGAGTCCTGAGTTTAGTCAGGGACACTTTGAGTACATTTGACGGTCGGTTGAGGTCAGCATGGAGCTAAAGTAACACTTAAGATACCGTTATCTTCTTTTATTATATAGTGGAGTAACTAGCATTTCATTTAGATGATCAGTACTGTAAGAAACAAATACATATTTCAAAGGAAACTCTGAAAGTGTTTTTTTTTAAAATATTACACATGAAATGAAAACCTTTGAATGCTATTCTGATGAAGGAATGGTCTTGAATATTGGGCCTCATCAGAAAAGTGAAGGCTCAGCATTTTCTTTGTTTCAGTCAAAGTCAAAGTGGCTCCAGAGGACAAATGCCTCCTTGTCTCTGTATTGAATGCCCCGTTCACATTCATATTAATTAATGTTAATTTATATTTGAAATACAGATTCAAGTATAAGGAGTCAATGTTTGCTTCACGCAGATATTAAGATATCCTTCATTTATATATTTTTTATTTCGTGCCTTCAGATGCCAATTAATACTGTTTGTGTATGTGTTTGTGCCTCCTCACCCTCCTCACCCTCCTCACCCTTCATTCCCTCAGTGTTGACCTTTAGCCCATATAAAGCAGCCACACTTGGCTTTCATGGCAGCTGTTACAGACAGGCAGATTACTGGACACCGGCTTGGAAGGGTAGCCTGCCAGACACTACTACTATAGTTAACCTTAGCTATCCTAATTTATGGCTATTATTGTTAAAGTTGAGTTTGAAAGAAACCCACAGATATTTTCTCAAGTTACCCAGCATGCCTCTGTCCTGAGAGGGCTTCCGGCCTCTGATCACCTCAGGAGAAATGTCTTCAGACTAGATTAGTCTAGATTAGCACTAACCCTAACCCACAGACGGCTTTTCCACATAACATTATCAGAAAAAGCAGCCTAATTGAGGTATAACTGATTTTTGAGGCTGACATTGATATTTGACAATTAAGAATTCTGATTAATTATATATTGACAGACTTTTTACTTACACACTTTTTGGAAACAATAATCCTAATAATCCTTGATAAGGATCCCTTTAATGTGGTTGTTAGTGAGTTTTGACAAAGACTTGTACTGAATGAGACATTTTGCCTGTCAGTGCTCTATAGGGGACAAAGTATGCAATGGTGTCACTGTGATATAATAATGTAATATAATATGTTATACATTTATCAGTCAACGGTCACTTTTAATGCCACAAAAGCTATTATTACCATGTGGGGTGAAAGAGATATCACATAATGATCTTTTGAAGCTGGCTCCCTTATGTGATGAACTGTATATGTTACTGTCATCTCTCATTTGACATATGATGTATACTTTGCTCTTGTTGCAGTCTCAGGAGGATGTCTGTGAATGTTTCCATTAGCAGTTTTGGGATTAATCCTAGGATTATTGTTGCTACTCTGGAGAAATAAAACGGTAGCAATGCCCGTGAAAGGAGACAAATCTCCGTCTGGCTGTGGTCCACCTGAAGCTGAGGAGGACATGCCCACTACACAATCCCCTCATCCAGGTGAACAATCCCTGTCAACGGTTCCTACTACCTCAACAAACAATGAGGATAACAGTCCTCAGGCCAGCAGTGCCTCTGCGGGTCTTGAAGTTAAAACCGTGGACACAGAGGCTCTGCAGGCGTCCTCTGAGATCAATTCTGAAAAGTCATCATTGCGAACGAAAACCCAGAAACCTTCCAAAACCAAGGGGCCAATGCTGAGCTCAGCGCCCGATGTGAGGGAACGCCTCAAGTTCATTCTTGGAGCATCGGAGGACAACTCTTCAGACGAGGAGCCTCTGGTCACCAAACCTCCAAGCGGTGCATCTCAGCCACCAACATCCACCCCAAAACCTTCTCCTCAGCAGAGGTCTTCTGCAGTGCCACAGTCCAGCTCCTCAGGCATGAAGTAAGAGCTTGTTTCTTTTTATCTGATTGAATGTCAGCTGTCTAGGGTCAGGCATGTTTTCATCTCTATACACAGCCGAAAAGCCTTGTCTAGAAGTTGTAACTCTTGCTTTTCTCACGCTAGATATTAGTCTGAGGGTCGAATATGAACTGGTTTTTTTAAGATCTGGCAGAGGATGAATTTTCTCAAACTATGTGGGTCAACCACGTGGCCACGTTGGTGACGTGCCGTTATTTTCCGACTTGCCCTGTCTCCACAAGCTGTGTCTGATCACCTGACTGCTTGGTGTTGACCTGCACTGTTGTCGCATGCCAAACAGCCCTGGCTCTATTATTGGAACAAGAGCCTGCACCAAACGACTTTGAAAACTGTGGTGTGACTCTTGGTTACAACACAGCACACAAAAAAACCTTCACAAATTTTTTATTTCATTTCATTTTTTACAGGCGGCATAGTGGAGAGTTATTTTTCTACCAAGCGATGGTACATGATGTCAATCATATCATATGAACGTCGGTCAGAGAGGTTGTTTGGTGCATGCAGCTACATGCTCAGCTTGACATACTTAGTTGGATTGATTCACCAAAATGTGTGCTAGCAGAACTTGTGGGAAGCATCATGAAGGAGAACAAGGTAAGAGATTTTCCTCTCTATTATCTCAAGCTTGGAATCATCTTCCTGCAGTTCAGAGGAGAAGTTTTGTTGCAGAAGAGGATGCACTTTTGAAAAATGTTTATAGTGAAAACAAATCTGTTTGTACATGTGGGTTCAAAGGTTTCAGCCTTTTCAGATCCAAACACTTTGGCTACAGATTAAGCTTGGATAGTAGTTGCTTTCTTTTATACATGAAGTAGAATGAACACTTTTGTCCTGGTGTCGGCCTTCTCTCATTGTATATTTAGAAGGAGCCGCCTGTGATCTGTCACAGGGGATCTGTAGATTTTTTTTGCTGCAAATGTGGGAGGGGAAAAGGGAGGGAGCACATGAGAGGAAGCACTTTGTAGAAGTTGCTTTGTTTTAGATGTTTTAGATGTCAAATTCTAGTTTCCCCTCTTAAAGGCATTAAAGTAAAACGTATAATGGAGGAGAACAGCTGTCAAGGTCTCAACTTGTTTCCATATCTCTGAAGGTAAGTGCTATTAAAAGTTGGTATCCGTTTTTTGTAATTTGATACTGTTGCTGCTAAGTTTATTCTGTTACAGCTGCAGTAATTACTTAGTACGAAAGTAGAATAGATACCGAAGCAACTTCTGCTGACATGTTTGTGAACAGAGGATCACTTGTGTGGTCTTACTGTTGTTATGTAACTGAACAGAGCTTGTCTTGGCTAACACAAGTTTGAGGAAATAAAAAAAGAATCCCACCCACAACGTGTACCCTTGAGGAGGGAAGTGTAAAACAGACAATAGCAACTATGAAGCGGTAAAGAAATAAGCCAACAAGACCAAGTCATGCTTGTAAATAGATCCTCCTTGGTTGGTTTAGTAAAGTACGTGTGTAAATGAACTTCTGCCTCGTATCCTGCAAAGATATTAGAAAGTGGATAAACATGGGAAGACTGCATGACACAGAGCTGCTAAAGTTTATCAAAAACTAACTCAATAGCGGTGCAATCTCTATTCCCTGAACATTACCGGAGTTAAGGTTAAAGTTCCTATCGGGCCAACTTAACTATATCGCTCACTGATGCAACACAGGTGTTTCTCAGTGATATCTCAACATGGAACAGTGTTTCTTTTGAGCTGGCTTGTGGTGCAATAGCAATGAGACTTTGGAATGAGCCAGGTTTGAGCCAGCTGATAATCATGGTAGGTAATACAATCTCAAGTTATTGCAAAACACGGTAATGTTGCTTCGCATTTGTTCTCTTAAACTGAGCAGTGTTTAAAATGTTTCTTATTATGTGTGTTGTAATACAGGTGCTGTTTGAATTATAAAGGTTTTCAAACAATGAAATTTACATGTCAGTGACTTAATACCCTTTTGAATCTTTGAGGAATCTGAAGTCAAAAATATCCACATGTCAGTAAACCGGATGAGATGTTCCACTTTTATAACATAAAAATGAAGCTTGTGATTGTAAAACCACAATGCTTTAGTTGTTTTTTTATGCGATAAGATGATTACATTGACAGCAAGATAACAAAGCGGCAGAATTCATTGGTCATGCAGCCGGCAAGGAAACACTTGTAGGCTCAACTGAACTCTACTGATAATTATTATCACTGACTACTATGTTGAAATAACCCAATAGTCCTTCTTGAATTTAGAATATCTGTTAAAACTGCAGTAAACGAGAAGGCTATAAGTTAAATTTCACTTAACCAAGGACCGAAGTAATGAAGCATACGCATGCAAACTGGAGGCTCCGGTTCATGCCAACATACTTACATACACTGCCAGGTATCACTAAAACTAGCTCAGCTGGTTGATTTATGATTATTTTGAATATTTCTGAATATATTTTATTTTTATCAGTCATTACTCCTGCTCAAGCGGCTGGAACCAACCTTGTACATCTGTTGCGTGATTAAGCTAAGGTAAAGTCTGTATGAATGCATCAGGCTGATGGCCAACTCATTCCACCAGTTGACTCCTCTGAAGAGCAGTTGTAAGGTGTTGTTTTAAAGATAAGGTTGGAAATAAATGGACTGGTCCACGGTCTCTTTGCTGTAGAGGAGAGAGAGTGAACTTTGATTGTCAGTGCTGCTGCTCCCTTGTTGCTGTATAGTTTGTGTTCAAGTTCCTGGATTATTTGATATCAGTTTCAGCTGATATATAGAGCGGAAAACACCCAGGTTATTGTGCTTTGCTGTGTAATTGGACAAGACAACTAACCATGACCTTTCCACTCCAGGCCTAGCATGTCTGGTCTTCATTTGGTGAAAAAAGGACGTGAACACAGAAAGATGGATCTACAGAGGGACTTCACCGTGGCCTCTCCTGCAGAGTTTGTTACCCGATTTGGTGGCAACCGCGTCATCGAAAAAGTAAGATTGAAATTCTTCCCTGTATTTTCTTTATCTCAGTATGTCATTGCTTAATGACCATTGCAGCATTTCTGTCTTTCTTAAGGCTACACAAGTGGTTTCTCTTTCTGTTGCAGGTGCTGATCGCTAACAACGGCATAGCTGCAGTCAAATGTATGCGTTCTATCCGTCGCTGGTCCTACGAAATGTTTCGTAATGAAAGGACCATCCGTTTTGTTGTCATGGTTACCCCTGAAGACTTGAAAGCTAATGCAGGTCATTGTCAACCTATACTTATCAGTTTTTATTACAAACCAGAAAAATGTCACCAAGCCAAGGCAGCTGTTGACCAAAGTGACAGAAAGTGATTTTCTTGAGAGCTTGTACTGGATAATTGATGATCATCTGTCATATGTTGCTCGTTTCCCTTATAGAATACATTAAAATGGCGGACCATTATGTGCCTGTACCTGGAGGGCCCAACAACAACAACTACGCCAACGTAGAGCTGATAGTTGACATTGCTAAAAGAATCCCAGTGCAGGTACTCTTTGACTTTTATGTTTTTTCTGGTCTGTAACCTCTTTTGACCTTGCCTACTTGTTAAACAAACAACTGATAAATGTTATACCTGTGTGTATCACTCTTAACAGGCTGTATGGGCTGGTTGGGGTCATGCCTCAGAAAATCCCAAACTGCCTGATCTGTTGGACAAAGCAGGAATATCGTTCTTAGGTAAAAATCCATTTTGAAACCACAGAAAGTTCACATCAATTTAATTTTGATTTATTTCTACCTGTGTCCGATCTCATTGTTCACTGACTGTATTTCTCTCAGGGCCGTCCAGTAAGGCCATGTGGGCTCTGGGGGATAAAGTGGCTTCTTCCATTGTGGCTCAGAGTGCTGACATTCCCACACTGCCATGGAGCGGATCAGGTGAGGATTTACCTCAGGTAGCATACTGTATTATATAGTAACACAAACTCTGCTTATTGTATTTATGTTCTCTGCATGTGTGTTGTGTTGCTCCAGGTCTGAGAGTGGACTGGGAAGAGGACGACCAGTTCCTGGGCAATGTAATCAGTGTTCCTCCGATGATCTACACACAGGGCTGTGTTATTGATGTAGATGATGGGATGGCAGTAAGTATATTTAGCAAAGTCATCAGAATAATTTCTTCACAATTGCTCCTTTTTTAACCAAACTATTATTCCCTTCATGGAAGAATCTTTTTGCAAAATTACATTTTATTTGGTGTTTCTTTAAAGGGGGCTGAAAGAATTGGTTATCCCGTTGTCATCAAGGCCTCTGAAGGTGGAGGTGGAAAGGGTATCCGGAAAGTAGAAAATTCTGATGATTTTCCAAGCCTCTTTAGACAGGTTTGATTTGATTAATACGCCCTTTTTACACAGTCGAATTTGATGTAATTCTGACAGCTAAGTTGGTTTGTTATTTTGAGTGCAGGTTCAGACAGAAGTACCCGGCTCGCCTATCTTCATCATGCAGCTGGCTCAGCATGCCAGACACCTTGAGGTTCAGATACTGGCTGATGAGTACGGAAACGCCATCTCTCTCTTTGGACGAGACTGCTCCATCCAGAGAAGGCACCAGAAGATCATAGAGGAGGCTCCTGCCACCATAGCTGCTCCTTCAACATTCGAGCAAATGGAACAGGTTAGTTTACGTTACTGCTTGTACGTATTTCACCACCAAAATGAACTTGTCTGGTTAAGACTTGACATTTTGTCTCCTTTTTCTGGTCCAGTATGCTGTGCGATTGGCCAAGATGGTGGGTTATGTGAGTGCAGGTACTGTGGAATATCTTTACTCTGAAGACGGAAGTTTTCATTTCCTGGAGCTGAATCCTCGCATGCAGGTGGAACATCCCTGTACAGAGATGATCGGTGATGTGAACCTGCCAGCTGCCCAGCTTCAGGTAAAAGAAGAAAAATTATACCATAGGAACAAAATTAGTAATTTTCTTGCAAATGACATTATAGCCAGAGATCCAGTCCTTCCGTTTTAATTTTGTTTCATCTCTTATAGATTGCTATGGGCATCCCGCTTCATAGAATTAAGGATATCCGCATGCTTTATGGAGAAACTCCATGGGGTGACACCGTTATTAACTTTGAGAATCCAGAATGCATGCCAAGTCCAAGAGGGCACGTCATAGCTGCACGCATCACCAGTGAGAACCCTGATGAGGTAGACCTCAATTTCACCAACACACCTTTTTGTTATGTTCTTTTGATTTGCATCACTCAATCGTCATCCTTGTGCTCCCTAACAGGGGTTTAAGCCCAGTTCCGGCACCGTGCAGGAGCTGAACTTCCGCAGCAGTAAAAACGTCTGGGGTTATTTCAGCGTTGGGGCAACTGGAGGCCTGCATGAATTTGCAGATTCCCAGTTTGGACACTGTTTCTCTTGGGGTGAAAACCGCGAAGAAGCCATCTCGTGAGCATCTTTTTAGTTCCAATAATTTTTTGATATCTCTAATCTTTAACAATTAAAGCTTTAAGGAGATGCCTTCAAGGCCACAGCCAATAACGCCTCATTGTTGTTACTGCCCTTGATGTTATAAAACAATGTTGAAACTGCAATGACCTGGCAATAGTATAATAAAATCAAATCTTAGAAGATATTCAATATACTTTTACAATAAAAGCAATTTCTTTATAGTAGATTTAGTTTAATATCATATGGAATTTTAGCATTAAAAAAAATCACAATCTCATAGGATAGATGTGTTTATTAGCTGTCATATTTGCCATGTGCTTCAGGAACATGGTGGTGGCTTTGAAGGAGCTGTCCATTAGAGGGGACTTCAGGACCACGGTTGAATATCTCATTAAGTTACTAGAGACGGAAAGCTTCAGAAATAATGATATCGACACCGGCTGGCTGGATCATCTCATTGCAGAGA
Organism: Anoplopoma fimbria; assembly: GCF_027596085.1. Taxonomy (NCBI): domain Eukaryota; kingdom Metazoa; phylum Chordata; class Actinopteri; order Perciformes; family Anoplopomatidae; genus Anoplopoma; species Anoplopoma fimbria. Next base: position 3,599,408 of record NC_072461.1, read on the forward strand.
AAGTGCAGGTAGGAGACTGAGGACCTTAACCTTCACCATAAATCACTACACGGCTATGTACTTGGTCACTGAAGTTGTGTGTAGTTGTTTGTTTAATGAAGCTACATGATCTTCCTACAGGCTGAGAGACCAGATACCATGCTGGGTATTGTTTGCGGGGCTTTGCATGTTGCTGATGCAAGCTTCCAAAAGAGCATGTCTGATTACCTGCATTCACTGGAAAGGTCAGTCGACACAGTCCCCTCTTATTAATGTCTCACTACAATTCTCCCTGTATCTTTATATGTTTGACTTATTAAAAACTACTGCCTCTATAGAGGCCAAGTACTGCCTGCAGCCAGTCTCCTCAACTCTGTCAATGTGGAATTAATATATGAAGGAGTCAAGTTCTGCCTCAAGGTACCTGCGTCATTCCCTTCACACGTTCCTTGTTTGACTCGTCCCTGTTTTAATCAATACGTTATCACTTCTGTTATCTGAAGGTTGCTCGCCAATCCCCAACAACGTATGTCATCATGATGAACGATTCCAACATCGAGATAGACGTCCACAGGCTGAGTGATGGGGGCCTCCTGCTGTCCTATGACGGCAGCAGCTACACCACCTACATGAAGGAGGAAGTGGACAGGCAAGAGCTCTTGAATCTGTAGATCTAGTTTTATCTATTCGTTGACTAACGTTTCTCTGAATTACCTCATCCCCTGCAGCTATCGCATCACCGTTGGCAACAAGACTTGTGTATTTGAGAAGGAGAAGGATCCGACAGTGCTGAGGTCGCCCACTGCTGGTAAACTGCTGCAGTACGTGGTAGACGAAGGAGTCCACGTTTCTTCAGGAGAGACCTATGCAGAGATTGAGGTGAATGTCACAGATGTTGGTAAAATTGATTTCTTGAGGCTACTTTTATTGACTGGCTGTTTGCGCTGTGGTTTCAGGTGATGAAGATGGTGATGACGTTGACAGTGCAGCAGCCTGGTTGTGTTCACTTTGTCAAGAGACCTGGAGCTGTTCTGGAGCCTGGCTGTGTGGTGGCACGTGTAGACCTGGATGACCCCAGCAGTATACATCGGGTAAATTAATGGAACATCATATAACACCAAATTGTTGATTGTGCCTTGTAATTCATGCCACTTAACATATAATACACATAACATTATTGTGATGTTCAGGTCTCGGCTAAAAAGTATAAAATCTTGACCTGATAGTTACGCTTTTGTAACTTCTGCCTGGTAAAAAAACTAAAATGATATTCTGTGTCCCATGTTTCATTTTGAATCTGTTCTTTCGTGCTTTCACCTCCTGTCATAGGTGGAGCTCAACACGGCCATATTGCCATCGCAGCAACCCCTGCCCATTGCTGGTGAAAAGCTTCACCAGGTGTTTCACTGTGTGCTGGAAAACTTGGTGAAAGTCATGGCCGGCTATTGCCTTGAGGAGCCCTTGTATAGCAGCAAGGTACGCAGCAGGCTTTATGCCCCTACAGATTCTTAAACGATATCATCGGTGTTAATCATATGTGCATGTTCATGTCTGCAGCTGAAACAGTGGTTGGCTACCCTGATGAAGACCCTAAGGGACCCCTCGCTGCCGCTGTTGGAACTCCAGGAGATCATGACAAGCTTGGCTAGTCGCATTCCTTCCAGTGTGGAGAAAGATATCCGTAAAGTCATGGCTCAGTACGCGAGCAACATCACCTCTGTCCTCTGCCAGTTCCCGAGCCAAAGGGTGAGAGATGCTGATGCAAGATGACATGTTGGTGGTTGCAGTTGTGCAAGTTCTTAATTTAATCTAAAGTTGTTTCTCTTTGTTTATTCCAGATTGCAAATATTCTAGACAGCCATGCAGCAACCCTGCAGAGGAAGACTGACCGAGAGGTGTTCTTCATGAACACTCAGAGTATTGTTCAGCTGGTACAGAGGTTAGTTTTTAACTTTTTTGTCAGATGCAGATTGTACAGCAGCAATACATAACGTATGGAACAATATCCCATTGATTGACACATGTCTGAACGTGGCTGGTCCAGGTATCGCAGTGGAATTCGTGGTTACATGAAGTCTGTGGTGCTCGATCTGCTGAAGAGATACCTGCAAGTAGAGATACAGTTTCAACAAGGTGACATTAATACATTAAACTCTAGATGAGTCATTTTCTTTAATAACCATCGATTGTTTGTCATAGCTAACGTCATGGTGCTCTTGTTCTCACTAACAGCTCACTTCGACAAGTGTGTCATCAACCTGCGAGAGCAGCACAAACCTGACATGAACCCTGTGCTGGAGTACATCTTCTCTCACGCCCAGGTCTCCAAGAAGAACATCCTGGTCACAATGCTCATAGTAAGGCCTCAACACTGCCACGCATAAGTGAAACAATCCACAACACTAAAGGTTTAGTGAAAGACACTTTGTACACTGTGTAGGACCAACTGTGTGGGAGGGATCCCATGCTAGCAGATGAACTGATGGCCATTCTGAACGAGCTCACGCAGCTTAGCAAGATGGAGAACTCAAAGGTGGCCTTGAGAGCCAGACAGGTAACGTCTAAGACTGCCTTTTAAGTGTCAGTTAAACACTATTCTGTTTGATTTAATTGTGTTTAATCTTGCTAAAAGACAGGATACTTCAAGCTGGATACTTTGAGGGACCATCACCTATTAAAGATCAGGTTATTCCATCTGTATGGATTTGATATGATATTTGTAAATGTGTCATAGGTCTTGATTGCATCCCATTTACCAGCATATGAACTAAGGCACAACCAGGTAGAGTCAATCTTCCTGTCAGCCATTGACATGTACGGCCACCAGTTTTGTCCAGAAAACTTGAAGGTCAGTCTCCCTGTCTGCAGAAATTTCATTGTAATCACCATTTCTTTTAGCAGCTTGAATATAAAATTAATATTTTTTTTCTTTGGCACAGAAACTCATTCTCTCTGAAACCTCAATTTTTGATGTTTTGCCCAATTTCTTCTATCACTCCAACCAAGTTGTCTGCATGGCTGCTTTGGAGGTACAGTCATGATATTAACACCTTCTTTCTTATGCATTCCTTTTTCTTAAGTAGTGATAATCTCTTGTTTTGTCTTGACTCTCAGGTGTATGTGCGCAGAGGTTACATTGCCTATGAGCTAAACAGCATCCAGCATCACCAGCTGCAGGATGGAACATGCGCTGTAGACTTCCAGTTTATGCTGCCATCATCACATCCAAACAGGTTAAAAAAGTTCCTTCACTGAACTACACTTTAAATCACACATTGTTGCCTGAATTACTGGCGAATCACTACCACTTCATAAACTGGACAGATATTGCATCAACACAGCATTAGAGGCTGTGATGTTGTCACAGTGTGTGGGGGCTTTATAGAACAATACCTCACTTTGTGGCTGTTTATAGATGAATCCAGGCTTCACAAAATACTTACAAAAACTTTTGTTTTGCTGTTGTTCAGCCTTTACCGAGCCTGCGTTATGACCTGATAGATCAATAAACATAAATTGAATAGTTATCCTGTTCAGTGGTGCAGAGCCTATACACTGCTGCTGTAACTGCTCACGGCTAACAGTGATTGCAGAATGCTTTTACCTGCTGAACATTAATGTGATTGTGCACAGCATCCTGTTTAGTGCTTTAATCTTAATCATAATGCCTTAAGCTAGAGGTACAGCTTGATCATCCACTGCTGATATTCACCTGTCAATCATCTGATTTCAGAGGGAGCAACCCTACTCACAGCAGGTAGAGTAAAGCTCCTCTCAACCAGCCAAACCACCTGATCGTGTGTATGTCTCACAGCAATGCATGCAGAATGTGCTGTGTTGCTTCTTTTCTTCTGTCCTGTGAAACCAGAAACCTTTGCTTAAGGACTCCTCTAACAAGTCCTTCTCAATTCACTCTTTAGCAGATCTTCTTCATATGTTTTTTTGTTGCTTAGCAATACTGAGCTTTTTGAGAGGTTCATCTTTTATTTGATCAATGTCCCTCTTAGAAACTTCAAGCCTGATATTTTGTTGAATGCTGCCGAATGGAGAGCCTGTACTCTGAAGCATCAGACTTGGATTCTTGATTTGCAACTCCCAATCAGATATAGTAACAATAGCTCTTGATAACAACAATGCATAATCTCTTTCTATTCAATTCATGAAATGTGCCTATCAATTCTGTGTAGCTTTAATTGGATATGAGGGTGATCATACTTGCTTTTTGTCGAATAGATAAGAACATCCAGACTTGCTTCCATTGCTCTCTGTATTAATATTTGTTATCTTTACTGTTTACTGTTTTTTGCTGAAACAAACCTGTCCATGTGATCATTCAGTCTTGCTGTTACTGTTTGTGTGTCTGTATTTCAGGGTTCCCGTGCCAGTGAGTGGATCAAGCCACTTTCAAATGAGGCGGCAGAGCAGTGAACTCTTCCTGGAGGGAGCCTTTTCTCCACCCTGCCAGCGCATGGGCGCCATGGTGGCTTTCCACTGTTTCGACGACTTCAAAAGGTCACTCTTAACTTGATAATAATTTACCTTTCTCTCCTCTGTATAAGTGGAAAAGACTTGTAAAAAGTTGCATGTTGATGTGTTTCTGTTTCTTTTGCAGGAATTTTGATGAGGTGCTCTTCAGCTTTGCAGACCCACTCTTGGAGAGTGCTCCGTTCTCAGAGTCCTGCTCCAGTCTGTTTGAGGAGGAGAACTTCAAGGTGAGCGCTGTGGGTGTGTAAGAGTCCCTTTCTTATCAATAAAAACGCTGTTTTCATCTGTACCACTATAGCCACAGAGTTCTCCCTCATCCCCTACAGAACACAAAGGAAAACCCGATCCACATCATTAACGTGTCCATAAAAACAGCAGACACAGAAGACGATGACGCCCTGGTTACAGCCTTCACCGCCTTTGCCCAGTCAAAGGTCAGCTAGCTACTTAAATCAAGTCCAATTCTTATTATTGTGAGATATTGTTTCAGTTTTTTTATATTTAATAAAAAATTGTGGTGTTGTTTTTTTACAGCGAGCTGTCCTCTTTGAATATGGAATCAGGCGAATCACATTTTTGATTGCACAGAAGGTAAATGCACACAATTTAGTTGGTACTATGCTGTAACTGATAACTGAGTCTTTTATTGATAATGAAAGATAGCTAATAAGTGGCTTATGTGTATATGTATATCTTGTTAACTCCGTTGCATTTATGATTCTGGCTGAATACTTTGTTTACAAAAATTGAACTCAATATCTAACATAATAATGTAGATACACTGTTCTCAGCATAGCTGTCCTCTCTTATAAATCCATAGTATTGTCTATAAACTAGATGTAATGCGACATTTGGGCTGCAGTTCAAATATTTTTTTCCAAATAAATGACCACAGCTTCAATCATTTTGTTCAGTAAAGCTCCAAGTATAACTGCTTTGGACAAGTAGACATTTACTGTGTAAATACACTTGGTTGTTATCTGATTATTTTCATTTTAATATGTAATTTCAACAGAGAGAATTCCCCAAGTTCTTTACTTTCAGAGCCAGAGATAGGGTAAGTTTTTCTTCATGAATACTCTAGTTATAGAATTGATAATCAAGTCGCAGTTAGTTAATGAGCTGAAATGCTGCTGTCTGAGGTGATGATGACCCGTCCTGCTTCTCTCCTCAGTTCCAGGAGGATCGTATTTACCGTAATCTGGAGCCGGCTTTAGCGTTTCAGCTGGAGCTCAACCGCATGAGGAACTTTGACCTGACAGCCGTTCCCTGTGCCAACCACAAGATGCAGCTGTACCTCGGTGCTGCTCGTGTTCAGGAGGGAGCTGAAGTCACAGATTACCGCTTCTTCATACGAGCTATTATCCGCCACTCCGATCTCATTACAAAGGTTAGGGGAGCAACTGGAAATCACAGCTCATTGATTCTTTGAAAAAAATAGACATCATTAGTACTTGTTATATTTTTAGATTTACTTTTTTCCCAAAATGAAAAGTTTATAATCTCATGATTACAGAAAATGTTAGTAATATTTGGTTATTGGTATTTTTTGGGTGATTTAAATCTCTTTTTTAACACAACCAGGAAGCCTCCTTTGAATACCTTCAAAATGAGGGAGAACGTCTCCTGTTGGAGGCCATGGATGAGTTGGAGGTGGCTTTCAGTAACACCAGTGTCCGCACAGACTGCAACCATATCTTCCTCAACTTCGTCCCCACTGTCATTATGGACCCCTCTAAGGTCAGGTTTCAGCACTTATATGCTACAACTACAAGTATTATCTTTTATGACTGCGTGTGTTTGTATGTTTACTTAGACATTTTGTTTAGCTTTTTTCGTGTATATCAGTTTTATCTCTCGGTGGTCTTTTTTTCTCTTCTTGTGACTCTCAGATAGAGGAGTCTGTTCGCTCCATGGTGATGCGCTACGGCAGCCGTCTTTGGAAGCTGCGGGTCATGCAGGCTGAGCTGAAGATCAACATCCGTCTGACACCAACCGGGAATGCCATCCCTGTCCGCCTGTTTCTCACTAATGAGTCTGGCTATTACTTGGACATCAGCCTGTACAATGAGGTCACCAACCCAAGTTCTGGACAGGTAAGGACAGTGGACTGAGGTGGCCCCATTCAAGCATTTTGTGAAATTCAATTGTAACCAAAAGAGGTGGTATGAGGCAGGATATTTTTTCTGTGTGGATGTTTCATGGTTGCATGTTCATGGTCAAACGAATCACTAATTTCCCTTTCCAGATCATGTTCCAGTCATATGGAGATAAGCAGGGTCCTCTGCATGGCATGCTGATCAGCACTCCTTATGTGACCAAAGACCTGCTGCAAGCCAAACGCTTCCAGGCTCAAACTCTCGGGACCACATACGTCTATGACTTTCCTGAGATGTTCAGACAGGTACTGCTAACTCGCTGAATTAGGTTTAGTTTATTTATTTTTTCTTGTTCCCAAGATGTCTGACTCATACTTGAAATTTCCCTGTAGGCACTGTTTAAGCTGTGGGGTCCAGGGGACAAATACCCTAAAGATGTGCTGGTGTGCACCGAGCTGGTTCTGGACCCTCAAGGTCGACTCGTGCAGATGAACCGCCTGCCTGGAGACAATGATGTAGGATGCTTTTTAAGGCATTGATGTCAGTTCATGCTTTCTTAGTGTGCTGATGCTGATGATCACTAAAATAACTATACTTAAACAGGTGGGAATGGTTGCCTTCAGGATGAAGATGAAGACTCCAGAGTACCCAGAAGGCAGAGATATCATTGTAATCTGCAATGACATCACTTACATGATTGGCTCATTTGGTCCTCAAGAGGATGAGCTGTTCCTCAGGGCGTCTGAGTTGGCTCGGGCTGAGGGCATTCCCCGCATTTATGTTTCAGCCAACAGCGGAGCACGCATCGGCCTCGCTGAAGAGATCAAAAACATGTTCCAGGTGGCCTGGATTGACCCCACTGACCCCTACAAGGTGATTCTACTGATATTTCTACTAATATTTACATTAAACAGGTTGAGGCACTGACCACCGGAAATAGTGTAGCAACATGTATGTGTGTTTTTTTAAATTTCTTATCACAATTTATTTCTGTTTCTCTGCAGGGTTTCAGGTACCTCTACCTGACACCGCAGGACTACACTCGTATCAGCTCCACCAACGCAGTTCACTGTCACCATGTAGAGGAAGGTGGAGAGTCCAGGTAGGACAAATCATAGGTTGATCTCATAAAGTAAAACATTCGGCTGAATTAAATTTCATTGACACCCTTAATTTGTGTCTGTGGGATAATAGAGATTTAGTCCAACATGGTCTTCACCACTGTGTACAGGTACATCATCACAGACGTCATAGGGAATGACGACGGTCTCGGGGTTGAAAACCTGCGAGGTTCTGGCACCATTGCTGGAGAAACATCTCAGGCATATGAGGAGATTATTACAATTAGTATGGTGAGAACGTGGATCTGATTTATCTGAGTAAGAAGAACACAAGTGATCCTCTTGGACGTTTTCACGTGAGTCACTTATGATGCTCTTACAGGTGACGTGTCGCTCTATTGGAATTGGAGCCTATCTGGTCCGTTTGGGACAGAGAGTGATTCAGGTGGAAAACTCTCACATTATCCTGACTGGGGCAGGTGCTCTGAACAAGGTTAGTTTGTTTAACTATTGTCACTGTTATTGATGAATAGAAAAATTGATTTAATTACAAATAAAGAACTTTGTTTGGATCTTGTCCATCCATGGATGTATTATGAGACACTGGATACAGTGTTGGAGGCAATCTCGTTCATTCGTATGAAAGTTGCTATGAAAAAGCATTTTTTTATGGCCCATCACATGAAGGACCTAGAAGTTTAATGCCACCATTTGGCCACTATGTCAAATTGTTTTCAGAAGGCCCAGCACTCTTTCCGATGGCGTTGATCCGTCAGGGTTTGCTCCTGAAGTTTTGTGTAAATGCTTGTTTGCCAGAAAAATGCTTTCCTGGGATGTTAAGGTTTTTTTTGTTATGCATCGGATCTGGTGGTTTGAGCAATTACTGTATTTGAAAAAAAAAGTAAAATTTAAACAGTTAAGCCTACTTTTTGCCTACTGTATCTGCCTACTGCCAAATAGTATGCTAAATGATGCTGTAGACAGAGCCAATCAAAGAGAGATTACTTTGTTGGTATCTGCTTTAGGCTAAATGATTAGTGGTGACTTCAGGTAAGGGGGTGTTCAAACAAGCAACTTGAGGAACAGAAGCTGGTGAACACTTGAGCACAAGAGGACCTGAATTTTTTTTTACTGTATCTTTAGATTTTTATTATTAATTTACCACTCCAGTAATAAAATAAATGTTGAAGGCTGATGTGAACTTGCCCAGCCGTGGTCGTTGAAATTTCTGTTTTTATGCAGGTTTTGGGCAGAGAGGTCTATACATCCAACAACCAGCTGGGCGGGGTCCAGATCATGCACAATAATGGAGTCACGCACACAACCGTGCCAGATGACTTTGAGGGCGTCTTCACCATCCTCCAGTGGCTCTCCTACATGCCAAAGGTACTGCTGAACATGTACAAGATCATGTAGTGAGACTTTAAGGTCTTTAAAATGATATGACCAACCCTTCAGATCCCTAACTATAGTTCTTCTTCTCCTGACAGAACAAACACTCCCCTGTGCCCGTCGTATCATCTACAGATCCAGTAGACAGAGAGATAGAATATACTCCTACTAAAGCCCCGTACAACCCCCGCTGGATGCTGGCTGGGAGACCTCACCCCAGTGAGTAATGAGATGCAATAAAACATTTGAAAGCCATCTTTTTCAGTAATCAGCCTGGTTAATTTTCTTTTTGTCTGCATTAATGTTATTAGCGGTGAAAGGTGCCTGGCAGAGCGGATTCTTCGACAACGGCTCTTTCATGGAGATAATGGAGTCTTGGGCTCAGACCGTGGTAGTGGGCAGAGCACGGTAAACCTGTGTGCACTCAATGTACACACTAAAATATTATATATTTGTTTTTAAAACTTTACACATTGTTTATTCACTTTTATTGATTAAAAACAGGTTAGGAGGAATTCCCCTTGGTGTCATTGCCGTTGAAACACGCACAGTTGAGTTCACTGTCCCAGCTGATCCAGCAAACCTGGATTCAGAATCTAAAGTGAGTAAATGTCAGCACATGTTTATGATTCAAAAGTGTTACATCACTGAACCTCACCTCTACTCATGTTTTTGTGTGTTCATGTCAGGTTATGCAGCAGGCGGGCCAGGTGTGGTTTCCAGATTCAGCCTTTAAAACAGCTCAGGCCATTTGTGACTTCAACCGTGAACATCTTCCTCTCATGGTGTTTGCCAACTGGAGAGGCTTCTCTGGTGGAATGAAAGGTACCAGATGAATATTAAACTTTGCAGAGAAACTGCATTACATCGAAGAGTTTTTTTATTAAATAAAATATCTGTTTATGCCCATTTTTCTCCCAGATATGTACGACCAGATACTGAAGTTTGGCGCCTACATTGTGGACGCACTGCGTGGTTTCCATCAGCCGGTGCTGGTGTACATCCCACCACATGCTGAGCTTAGAGGAGGATCATGGGTGGTGATAGACCCCACCATCAACCCACTCTGTATGGAGCTCTATGCAGACAGGGAGAGCAGGTACATAAAGAGACTCTTTTTTTTAAATGGTTACTCTCTGGAGTTCCCAACCTAAGAAAAATGTGTGTTTGTGAGAATAACCAGACTTTTTTGTCTCCCTGTTGCTGTTGTGCTTTCTGTGTCCAGAGGTGGTGTCCTGGAGGCTGAGGGTACAGTGGAGATTAAATTCAGAAGGAAGGACCTACTGAAGACCATGAGAAGACTAGATTCAGTCTATGCTAGTCTGGTGGAGCAGCTTGGTAAAGGCAATTTCTTTCTCAACCCACTAAACCTCTTCAATTCATTTTCCTTTTAATTTCCACACATCTGGGATGTTCATAACCTCAATCACTCACCTCTGTTTCCATCAGCTTCCCCAGAGCTGTCGGAAAAACAGTGCAAAGAGCTTGAGTCAAAGCTCAAAGCCAGGGAGGAATTCCTGTTGCCCATTTACCACCAGGTGGCAGTGCAGTTTGTAGATCTTCATGACACCCCAGGGAGGATGCAGGAGAAGGGTGTCATCTCTGTGAGTGTGCACTTCATGAACACTGATGTTATGACTGGCAATATGTGTGTGTAAAGTTAAAGGCAGCAAGTAAACTTGTGTAAAACGACTGGTTGGTAGAGGCATACAACTGCAAGGCAGTAATTCTAGTTAAACTCTTTACAGGATATTTTGGATTGGAAGAACGTGCGGACCTTCTTCTACTGGCGTCTGCGTCGGCTCTTGTTGGAGCAGGTGGTGAAGTGTGAGATTCTGCAGGCCAACAAGGACCTCAGTGATGGACACATGCAGTCCATGCTTCGGCGCTGGTTTGTTGAAACAGAAGGAACAGTTAAGGTATGTTATGACACTCAGAGACAGCTCAAGGGCTAATCGGTCGAATTCTGCCAAAAGAAACACATTCATCAATAAAAAAACTGTATGGGCATGGGAGAATTTTTGCGTGACATAGTTGTCAAGTAATGCTTTTTTCCCCCCTTCTTACTGTGAACATTATCAACACTTGTGTACTGTAAGACTTAAAAAGCTAATGCAACTTTCCAGTAGCAGTTTTTTGCCTCCGACCCGATAATATGTGGTTGCTTTTGTTTTTGAGTGATTTATTGTTAAAACTGATCAGAGATTTAAAGGTGCTTCTGTCTGCTTCTCCAGGTCTACCTCTGGGATAATAACAAAGTAGTAGTTGAGTGGCTCGAGAAGCATTTGACCAAGGAGGATGGCATACGGTCAGGAATCCGAGAGAACATCAAGTACCTGAAAAGGGAAAACACTTTGAAACACATCCACAGGTATGAAGACACACTCACACAAATTCTGTGAGCTATTGATATGGGCTTATTTTTATTGCAATAATCTTATCAATGCCAAAAAGCCCTGACCCCTGAGTCCCAGCTAATCTTTAAATGATTTTAGCTGTTGAATGTAACATTACAGAGCTACATTGTGGACATAAATAGATAAAGTACTAGCTAATAGAGTCACAATGACTCCATCAGTTTGGTCATGTTTAGCTCACATGGTCTGAAGAACATAACACTACAGCTACACTGACCAGACAGCTTAATCTTAAATCATTTATGGCGAACAGACCAAAGAGATTCCCGTATTTAAGCTGTTGAGTCAATCGTATATTTGAGACCTTGCTGAGATACATTTAAATCATATGTTCTAATGCACAAATAACAGAATATACTGGAGACCATACCAGACCAGATCTCTGCATTTTCTGCAATGATTTACTTCAGCATGTTCCTCTTGTGTTCCAGCCTGGTGCAGGCGAACCCTGACGTAGCCATGGACTGCATCATCCACATGAGCCAGAATATCACTCCGTCCCAGAGGGGCAAGCTCTTACATGTGCTGGCAACTATGGACAGCACCAGCACCAATTAAGCTGCAGAGCTTCATCAGATTATATTATTAGTAAGAGAACAAAACAATGCTCTAGTTGATTGTACTGTATTGGTAAAGAGGTGGGAAATCAGCATTTTTAGGGGTATAGTTGGGGCACAAAGTGACTTATTCCTTAGCGATCACATAAACACTACAGTGCTGTCTGTCGTAAACATTGCTGTTGAATGGCTTCTTTGCAAGGACGTCATGATCCGTTTTACTCATGACTGACTGACAGACAAAGAGTTTGTCTTTTACATTTTGGAGGAAAGCACTCAGTCATTTCAGCTGCTCGGTCCAGGAACTTTCTGGTTCACAAACTATGTATTTGCACATAATAGTGTGACAGTGTAACTAGGTCTGTTCAGTCTATTGAGGCCTGAGTTGCACAAGCTTCACTAAGTGGGATACTCTATGTTTTAAATAGAGATTTTTTGTTAAACTTTGAATGTAGCTCGGACAACTGCTCAATTCTTTGACTGATTTTCAAGTAAAACAACCAATTTTTTTTGCGTTGACTAATAATTAAATTTGACCAGTATTGTAATGCAGAAATGCATAATTAAGATTTTTTTTTTTTCCTTCTAAAAAGTATTGACTTAGTTGTCCAACTCAGCCGTCCATCTTTTCATTGTCACTTTCAGTCTGTTTATGTGTATCTATGCTTTAGTGTTTTGTGTTCTAAGAAAATGTATTGAATGATAGTGTGACACTGTATGTGATACTTCTGAGCTTTTCATTCAATTTTGTGTGTATATCTCTGATATAATGCAGTATTTCTTAAGACTCAGGTTGGACTATAATCGCCAAAGTGGTTCGCCCAAGTGATGGCTTAATTTGCCTCTCCACTGATCAAAACAGTGCCATTTAATGTAAATGTATATAGACTCTGTCCTGTGTCTTGTATTCTACTGAAGGCTCTTTGTTAATAAATGTCATTGATATATTTTTTGCAAAACAAACTTATTTTATTCATCCCTTTTGATTTTTATTATGATCAAATTAATGAACATAATACACATCTGACTTTGAGGCATGTTAATCACATTGTGTAAAAGAATAATGTGTAAAATCTGGATTATTCAAAGTGTTGGCACACATCTGCATTTTGGAATGAAATGGGTAAATACAGTTGAAAGAAAGCTTTTCTGTGGCGATAGCAATTGGAAACATTCAAATATATACAGCAAAAGATTGATGGAGTCATCACCTTCTCCAGCTGCCTTTTCATAAATATAAATAAAACATCACAGCAATAATGTCTAGCACAATACAACAGACAAGAGACGGGGCGCTACAGTATGGTAGGGCCTTTAAACGCAGACGAAACAGTAGAAAAATGGCGGATGCTAACTTACACGTACAAATCTCCACATAGTCTTTGTACTCATACAGGCTTTGAGTCTTTGCTCGGCAAAGCTAGATATTATAAGTCTTACACACTTTTTTTCTTACAGCCACATCTTAATTCATCAGCAGTTTCAGTTCTTAAGGAGCAACTTTCTTGTGGACTGCAAGTGAAATGATGTTCAAACATCCTTCTCCAAGTAGTTCCCAGCTGACTGTAAAAGAGCTGTGTGATTTGTATGTTTTGAAGCACGACAGAAACCAGAAGTCAGACTTTGAGCTCAGTTTTCTTCAGTTGGTGTCCACAGATATCCACAGACAGTTGAATGAAACAGGTTGACTCTGCAGGAGACAGTTCAGCTGCTTTATAACAGGGCGATGGGCTTGCTGTTGGCTGGCGCGCCCATGTACTGAGAAGACAGGTGGTCCTGGGAGGTGTAGGAAGCGTAGAGGCCCGTAACTTGCACATCTGACAGCTGCAGGTTTGATCCATTGGAGACGGGAGTCATGTTGGCTGTTCCCAAGTCACAGTCTGATAGTCGGAGGGGTGAGTTACTGAAGGTACCCAAAGCATCCAGGTTAAAGCTGTCGTCCTTCATTTCCTCCCACAGATTACCTGAGCAGATCGATAGAGAGGTCAGTGCACTGATGCAACAACACATTGATTATATAGCAAACAAAAAACTGTTAAAAATATATTCACCTTGAAGGGCAAAGTCCATGATGCTGGGGTCCAGTGCATCCACCTCTGTGTGTGTATCACCGTGCATACTGTAGAAATCATCTGGCGGCTTGCTGGAGTGCTGGTTGAGTGGACTGTGGCACAAGTCAGGGACCGTGTGGAGGGGAGGTGTCTGGGCTGGTGCAGGGGACATAGGGGCCAGACGGGCCTGAGCATGGAGCTGGGCCTGAAGCTGGTGGTGGTGGTGGTGCATGGGTAAACAGGGCAGGGACAGCGTGACTATTGGCTGAGGCTGCATCTGGGCTGGGACGGACAGCGGGAGGCCAGTGGGGCAGCCGGGCAGCCGGGTCATGCCGGGCTCTAAAGCCTTACGTCTACAGTTCTCCGGGCGGTCTGTGATCAGTTTGTCCAACTCATCTGCAGGAAAAACAAAAACAAATCAGACTTAGTTAAAACGTGATGTCAGATTTTGAAAACTTGTTCCCTTTTTTTTTTTTTTTTTTTTTAAGAGTAGACCCTCAACGAAATTGATTTCTAACCAGGGTTGGCCATGCTGCGGCGGATGGCTGGGAGGTCCTTGCGTTTCCACTTCTGCATCTCTTCCTCCATCTTGTCAATTTTGGCAGGGTTCAGCGCCCACAGACAGCCCTTACGGGATGAGCTGCTCGTCTTGTTCTCCACTTTCTCAAAGCATTTGTTTAAGGACAGGTTGTGTCTGACTGAGTTCTTCCATCCATCAGGTGCAGTCTGCAAGGAGAGATGTGGTATGTTATGAGTCACACTCTATTTCACTTTATTTACATGTACCTTCTCTTTTAGTCCTTCTCTGTCATTTTTATAGAGTATCATACCTTGAAATAAGGGAAGTGTTCCTTCATAAAGCTATAGATCTCACTGACTGGGAGGCTGCCAGTTTTGCTGTTCTTCAGAGCCATGGCAATCAAACAGCTGAAAATAAATCACAAAAAAATCTTTATTTGGGAGTTATTCACAGCAGAGAAGGTGAAACACACTAAAGATAATCCAGGAGATATGGCAGTTATTATTTTATTATATCTACATAACTGAGGTCTGACCTGTAGGAATAGATTGGCTTGGGAAAAGACTTGGGCTGCAGCTCCTGGTCTTGTGGAGCCAGACGAGGTTGGGTGAAAAGACTTTGGTTGTTGAAAGAGACATTGCTATACAGCCCACCAGTGGAACACTATAAAGAAAAAAAGGGAAAATAATAAGTCTAAAGTACCTTTATCATTTGGATTTATTCATTTTGACCAATTTACCAAAAAAGAACAAGTACATTGTACATTATTAGCTGAGAGTTGGTACCTGTTGTCCAGTTTGGGTCAGAGAGTACACCTGCTGGGGTGTAGGCTGGTAGACTGAGGTAGGACACTGGTATCCTGGAGAGGGCAGCCCATTCATGGAGAAGGGAGACATCTGTGAAGCAGATGATATCTGTCAATCAACCCTATAAAACACAGCGCGGACACTCTTTTCTTTGCATTGCTGTTAAAACTTACACTTCCGCTGTGGGTGTTAATGATGCTGATTCCCAGAGGGCTGTGCTGCATGTTGCTCTGGAGGTGGAGCATGGAGCCTTGACCCGCTGCCATCGCAGTCATGTTGCTCAGCTGAGCTGTGAGAAGAAAAAGCCTGATTACTATTAGATTAACTGAAAGTTCACTGAAAAAACTTATTCAGATCTTTTTTTATTTTGAGTGCTTTCTATTCATTCAGAGAGTTACAGTGTGGTATAAGGGGTTTGGAGATGTTGACTGTAGCGTACAGTACAGTAGAACGGGGCTTACTTGAATTTCCCCCATGGGGATCAATAAAGGAATATAATAATAATTGTTTAGTTGTTTTTTTATACTTGTGGCACCAAAAAAAAATAAAAAATGTTTAAGAAGCTTACCATTTACAGACTTTATCATTTATTTCTCTCTTCACAGAAACAAAGTGGACAGTGGTTCGCAATTATGTTCAGTATGGGGTCTGTGGATTGTCTTTTAAGAAACACTTCCATTATGTTAAGCGTTCTTTGAATCAGTTGAGCCCAATGTTAACTTAAGCAAAAGCTCATTGCTCAAACTCCACACCAAGTATATCCAAATTGATTAATCTCAGAGCTTAACTGTCATATGTTTTAGTGAAGAACAGTTCCCATTGGCAAAAAAAAAAATCAATATTGTGTCGGCCATTGATCATTATCTTTTGCTATAAAACTGTGCTTTTAGCTGCAGAGACCAGTAATCCAGAAGTTGCCAGGCAGTGCTGATTCATCCAATCAGAGAGACGTTGCAGTTTTTGAATGTTGCACTGTCCCCTCCCTGTCCTCTCACCTGTCTGTTGCTCCAACAAGCTGCCTTGGGAGGGCCCGTTACTGTGGCCCCGGCTATCAACCATCTGCTGTAGTCGGGGCACATCCACAGAGGTGAGCCATGACAGAGACTGCAGGTCCCCAGGGAGGTCCTCCTCCCTCAGCTGGGAGGGGTCCGTGGTCAGAAGCCTTATAGAGAGAAGGAGGAGGAGGGGGGAGGTTTAAGGGGAGGTTAACACGGCTGTCAGCTCAGACACACACAGACCAAACGGGGAATTTAAATCTAAACACTTGATAGAACATTTTGTCCTTCAAAGTCAAAACCACTGTAATGAGTCTGAATGTGGGCAAACAGAGATGAAAGCTGCTCAGTGAAGCCGTGTATTAGCCGTGCCATCCAGGATTTACCATAAGTAGATTAACTACAAGTGTTATTTAGCAGTGACAGATTTAATCAACAATGAGGGAGTTAAATTTGCTTTCCATTCATTGTCTGTTGAGATTGTTTTTTTCTTATAGTTGTGGCACACTGATCTTTGATTTCGGCATAGTTAATACTTGTCTACTTAATTGATCACGATGAAAACAAATTAAAAAAATAAAATAAATGCAAATATAATTACATTTTATGTAGTATTTTATGTTTCGCCTAAGAATATATTTTTTTAAAGCCCATAATTTAATGAATGCTGTGCTATAAATTTGGATTAAATGTAGGATTTGTGTTTAATAGTACACTGCCAGTACCAATCAGCTTTCAGTCATTACGTCTTTTATGTGGCGAGTCTCAAAGAGAAAGAAAAGAAAAGAGAGGAATCCTCTTGAATCCTCTCCAGTCTCCTCTGCACACACACACTTACTGTGCAAGGGTTTAGTAATTGGGGTCGCTATGACAACACATATTCAGTTAGGGTCTGTGGACAGTGTAGGAGCTCACCCCCCCTCATACACACACAAATCTCCTAATAAAAAAATCAACCCTGTGTCAGGTGACCACAGTCTCGCCTTTCACCATTGGCTGAATCATAAGTAAACAACGCATGAGATCGTTTGAAACATGGGACAGCAGCACATGTTGCCTGCAACAGTTGGCCTTGTCTATTGAAAAATGATCACCTATTGTGTCCCAAACGACAAATCTGCCCAGTGGCACGTGGCTCTATTGTCTTCCCCAGACCCTTCCTTGATTGTCTCTGTCGTTTCTTTTCTTTACACAGCCCCCTGCATTAATCTGTTGGAATGACAGCCCTCACATAAGAGGGACAAATAGGATGCCATCTGCTTCCCTGTCCCTTTCCAGCCTCTATCCTCACTGCCCCCAACCCCCCACCATCCCCCCAACCCCCTTGGGCCAGAGAGGGGGCGCAAATGTAGTTTGAGGTCAGGGCTCTGTGTCTGCCGTCTGAATAAGTGACATCATTGCAGCCAGAAATCAGCAGCACACGTCCCAGAACACCTTGCATGCGCCGGCAAATGAAATTTAGAGTGATCATCCCTCTGCAGCAGGTGGCATTGTGAAGTTTAACACCCTGCGTGTTAGTGGGACAATATCTCAGCTGGAGCTGTGAAGTTTAGTGCACTTTTTGTGAGACTGACTCTCATTCTTTTTCTTTTTATCCACCTTGCTGCTGGGAAATAATGCTGAAGCATAATAAATTGGAGAGTTTATGACTGATTGAATGTTAAAGTGACTTATTTCACCTTTTGTTTAGTATTTAAAAAAAACACAAAGTACAATTACGATGTACATTATTTGCTATGGCTTTTCTTTCACCCATTTGTTTCACAAATTAACTAAAATTTGCATTTTTCCATTAAAAATACCCAATACAATAGAAACATATAGATGTAACATGGGGGGTATTCCCACCTCCCCTCCTCTACCAGCAACATAGAAATTGCTCACTGATGCAAAACATGTTGAGCTGGTGTCTCCATGTATCATCCAAGCCTTCCTAGAGGTTCAACAACACTAAATATTGCACCTCCTCCTCCCTCCCTCCCTGCCTCCCTCCTTTTCTAATTGGGAGCCACTTGTGCATACTGGTGACCCAGAGCGCCCGTCTCCCCCTGAGCCGGCAGGCCAAGGGGCTCAGGCTCTCCGTGTGCCGACAGCGGGAGTGTAAACAGAGCTGATGGTTTCTGACAGATCCATTCAGACTGAAAATCATTTATTCTTCAGGTTTTTTTTTTTCTCTGTCCTTTTTCATGAAACCCCCCATGCACAAAAAGAACTGTCCATCTACCTTTTTTAGACATAGTGGGGTTGGACAGCTTGTACCATGACCATTTGAGAAACACCTTAAAGGGTTTAAATTAAGAAAAATACACTTTTTACCTATTGAGGCATCACATATTTGATCCAAAAAGTTTTTGACAATATGCAACAAAAAAAATTGGTTGTTTAGCGCTCGAAGCCCGAATATAACTGAACATATTTTAAATCACAAGTCTTACCTGTAGTCCTGTGGAGACGGATGATGCCCAGCATTCTCAATTATTCCTGACATCCTGGATGTAATTCCACCTTCTATCATTTCCCAGGATATGTGGTACCACTGCAATGAAATAAATCAAAATGAACACACGTTAGGTCATGCCCCCAATGAGTCTTCAAACTGAAATAAACAAGCTATGTGGAATAAATGATCACAGTACTTATAATATTATTCAAATTGTAAATAAACATGATGGAACAGCATGTTTATTTCTGTAAAAAATAAAAATGCTCAACAAAAAGCAAACATTTTAAACTCAAATGTAAGTCTCAATGAACATTAAACACAGGAATAGACTTATTAAAAAAAGAAATGAATAGTAGTGCACACATTTCTATGTGGCATGAGTGTGCCTTTGTTGTGACTGAAGCCCATTTTACAGTTTGAATGTTTTTTGATCCTCTAATTGAATTTAATGAAAAAACATAGAATAATATAGCTTGTATTCAATAAGCATTCATTGCATTTCTTACATAACAGTTTGGTCACATTAGCTCCAGTTTAAATGTTATTTAGCCTGCCTACAGAGAAATTAAGGTTAAAGTCTAAACAATCATTAAAATGTCAATATTCTCATCAAAAAACAACAATGCTACAAAGACTATGATGCGGAAAGAAATAAAATAAAATACAAAAAATCACCTGTTTTGTATGATATTGAAGAAAGTGTGAGCCGGCCGAGAGACTTAGTACTGTATTTCTGCTGTGCTGCACTTGATTCTCCAAAAAACCGTTTTTAAATTTCCCTCTCTGGAGCTGTCCAGCGCTCACGCATGCGCAGTGGAGACTTCAACAGAGCTTCCAGCAGGAGGATCCCATGAGTTTGACAGCTGCTGTTAATGCAGTGCCTGTTAACAGAACATCCACACCTCCCACAGCAGAAGTAGAGATGTTGAGATGTTATGTTCTCTCAGTTTTGGGGGGACTTTGTGGTGTGCTCCTCCAACAAGTGTGTTGCTGCATTAAAAGTCAGGTCCTACTCCATCCAGACATTGTAGTCCTCTTATTATATGATGATCAAATAGATGCAATTATAAATGGAGGCTCCCTGTCTGTGTATCTCCAGTGACAACTTAATAAAACACAAAATACATGAACTCAGGCCTAAATCCTGTTGAGGCTATTTAGACAAGTACTGCAAAAAAAGGTAAGAGTATTTAAAAAAAAATACATTTCAGCCAAGCGCAATAACAGCAACAGTGAAAACACCTGTGTTGGAGGAAAAAAAGGTAAGCTTGAACAACATTAAGTATCCATTTCCTCCTGTCAGGTTATTCCCAGTAAGCTCCGTCGATCAGGTCTGAGTCGCTGCTTGTGGTGGCAACTGTGTATGTGAGTGGGAACTTTTTTTTTTTTTCTTTTTCTTTTCAAGGGAAGTGCTTGTAGATCATTTGCTTCCCGCCGCTGTGGCCGCGTCCTGCTCCTCTCAGCAGTGGGAAAAAGAGCCGGGGAGGCGGGTATAGGGAGGGCAGGGGGCCGGTGGGCTGCTCCGTGTGTGTGTGTGTGTGTGTGTGTGTGTGTGTGTGTGTGTGTGTGTGTGTGTGTGTGTGTGTGTGTGTGTGTGTGTGTGTGTGTGTGTGTGTGTGTGTGTGTGTGTGTGTGTGTGTGTGTGTGTGTGTGTGTGCGTGTGTGTGTGTGTGTGTGTGTGTGTGTGTGTGTGTGTGTGTGTGTGTGTGTGTGTGTGTGTGTGTGTGTGTGTGTGTGTGTGTGTGTGTGTGTGTGTGTGTGTGTGTGTGTGTGTGTGTGTGTGTGTGTGCGTGTGTGTGTGTGTGTGTGTGTGTGTGTGTGTGTGTGTGTGTGTGTGTGTGTGTGTGTGTGTGTGTGTGTGTGTGTGTGTGTGTGTGTGTGTGTGTGTGTGTGTGTGTGTGTGTGTGTGTGTGTGTGTGTGTGTGTGTGTGTGTGTGTGTGTGTGTGTGTGTGTGTGTGTGTGTGTGTGTGTGTGTGTGTGTGTGTGTGTGTGTGTGTGTGTGTGTGTGTGTGTGTGTGTGTGTGTGTGTGTGTGTGTGTGTGCGTGTGTGTGTGTGTGTGTGTGTGTGTGTGTGTGTGTGTGTGTGTGTGTGTGTGTGTGTGTGTGTGTGTGTGTGTGTGTGTGTGTGTGTGTGTGTGTGTGTGTGTGTGTGTGTGGTGTGTCTGTGTGTGTGTGTGTGTGTGTGTGTGTGTGTGTGTGTGTGTGTGTGTGTGTGTGTGTGTGTGTGTGTGTGTGTGTGCGTGTGTGTGTGTGTGCTGTGTGTGTGTGTGTGTGTGTGTGGGCTGTGTGTGTGTGTGTGTGTGTGTGTGTGTGTGTGTGTGTGTGTGTGTGTGTGTGCGTGTGTGTGTGGGCTGCTGTGTGTGTGTGTGTGTGTGTGTGTGTGTGCTGTGTGTGTGTGTGTGTGTGTGTGTGTGTGTGTGTGTGTGTGTGTGTGTGTGTGTGTGTGTGTGTGTGTGTGCTGTGTGTGTGTGTGTGGGCTGCTGTGTGTGTGTGTGTGTGTGTGTGTGTGTGTGTGTGTGTGTGTGTGTGTGTGTGTGTGTGTGTGTGCTGTGTGTGTGTGTGTGTGTGTGTGTGTGTGTGTGTGTGTGTGTGTGTTTCAGTACACTTAAGACTAATAACCTAGAAAATACAAAAGTACTCTTTCCCCTCCTGATCACTTCTTAAGATGAAGTGTAAGCAAAACATTTCTAACTAGAATGCCCAATGTGTAATGACTTGTTTTACACAAAGCATCTTTGATATAGGTGACATTTCTGTCTGTAAATATTATATTTCAGTTATTGTGTTTTTCTACTGTTTTTATTGCTTATTTATAATACTTGTTTTTTTATTTTTCATTTTTTATTTTTATTTTTATCTTGTCTTTCTTTAAGATAAGATAAGATAAGATAAGATAAGATAAGATTTATTAGTCCCGCAGCATTAAATTTGCAGGCTTACAGCAGCATAGAGTTAAAGTGCACACAAGAGACATAGTAAAGAAAGACAAGATAAAAAATAAAAATAAAAATAAAAATGAAAAGTAAAAAAACCAAAAAAAAACCAAGTATTATAAATAAGCAATAAAAACAGTAGAAAAACACAATAACTGAAATATAATATTTACAGACAGAAAAAAAAAACTATATTGTGTGCACTTTAACTCTATGCTGCTGTAAGCCTGCAAATTTCCCCGCTGGGGACTAATAAAGGATTATCTTATCTTATCTTATCTTATCTTATCTTATTTTAATGTGATTGTTAAGGATAGTTAGACTTAGACTAATTTACTTTTTCCCCATGTCCATAGGTAGAGGATTCATCTTTGTCTGCAAAACGATAATCAGTTTGATTAGTAGAGTATTTGTTTGTTGTATTTGTTTGTTGCTGTGAGCCGACTGACACCCACTGCTACTTCCATTATTATTATTAGTCACATTACTATCCCTATTTATTAATCACATTACTATCCCTATTTATTAATCACATTACTATCCCTATTTATTAATCACATTACTATCCCTATTTATTAATCACATTACTATCCCTATTTATTAATCACATTACTATCCCTATTTTATTAATCACATTACTATCCCTATTTATTAATCACATTACTATCCCTATTTATTAATCACATTACTATCCCTATTTATTAATCACATTACTATCCCTATTTATTAATCACATTACTATCCCTATTTTCATGGCTATAATTCTACTGTAATAATTGCTGCTGTTATTATAAGTAGTCTTATTATATGAATCATTTATGTCATATACATTGAATGTGTTGTATCTCTGTTATGCTGTTCATTCTGGTCACATGACATCTATTGCATTCTGTCCATCCTGGGAGAAGGATCCCTCCTCTGTCGTTCTCCCAGAGGTTTCTTCCTTTTTTCTCCCTGTTAAAGGGTTTTTTTAGGGGAGTTTTTCCTGTGAATGTGAGGGAAGGACAGAGGATGTCTCATGTGCACAGATTGTAAAGCCCTCTGAGGCAAATTTGTAATTTGTGATTCTGGGCTATACAAAATAAACTGAATTGAATTGAAATAAACTGAATTTAATTACCTATTTCTGGGGGAAATGCATTAGTAGGACAATCTGATCTCAGGCATTCATGGACCCCAGGGGTCCTTATGGGAACTCCAGGGGTCCACTCCCCACCAAGGAAAAGTTACATTTTTACGTTGTTTGAATAACAAGACATTTTATGGGTTGTCTTCCAATTTAAATATCTCACTTTAATCTGTTTTATGAATCGAGAATGACAGAAATCTTCCTGCATTAGACAAGTGAAAACGTCTGAAGTTCTAAATGAGATGACAAAAGTAGGTATGTTGGTTTTTTTTTTTATATAGCAGACTTAAATGTGAAACCTGCTGGAGATTTAAATTTACATCCGGAAATTAAAGGGGAATTCCTTGAAGTCTGTAGGGAGACTGCAGTGACAGCAGCAGTGTCAGCCCCATGGGACCCTACAGATGGTCACAATAGGGACAATCAATGATTACATGCATGAACATAACGGACAAAAACAAGACCATCCTAAGAGAGAAGATCCTGGAGGTCCTAAAGCCCGCGGGGTTGTGATCTAGGTGCTCACAGTGTGTGTGTGGAAGGAAACTTTAGGTCAAGAGCAGGGTGATGATGGTATAATTGAAGTAGCAGGATGACCACTGATCAGCTTACAAATGCCACAGCTTCACATCAGCCAGAATGTCCCTGAACAGTTCATTTATAAATTAATATGTGTAAGTGCCAGCTGCAGGGGTTGGACAAAAAAAACTGAAACTTCCACCTGGCTGACACAATTAGTCCAAAGACCATGAAAATAATCTATCTAAAACTATTAAGATTTAGTTTACGTGATAGTAATATTTATGTATTTGGGTTTAAACATGTGTTAGTCTGAAAAAACAAGCTATTTGATGATGTAAAAGTTTAAAAAAATGATTTCATGGACCAGCACAGATTAATTGATTAATGGAGAAAATAAGTGTAAAATTGATCAATGCAGCCCTCTTAGAAATACAATATAGCAGCACCTTTAACTGTCACTCACTGACAGCTAAAGGTCTGACAAAATGTTCCTTTTTGCCAGTGTAGTTTTTTTGTGTTTTCCTCTTACTGCTTAAAATATTTTTTTATGCAATTGGAAAAGCCTCATTATGAGCTTCTGAAAACTATTGTATATCTTTTTTTGTAAGGTGTTTTTTGTTATTCTGTCCCTGTGCACCTGTGAATGTCTTTAGTCTGTATTAGCATATTTGAGTTATTAAAAAGTAAGGTGCTATTTATTTTATCCTATTAAGTCAATGGCAATGACGCTGAGAGCTTGTGTGATGCATTTAGGAAAGAGCACGAGGACTCCCTGCAGCTCAGGAACACACAGTGACGTCCCTCCTCAATCATGCCTGTTCAGGAGTAATGTGGAAACAATAGGATCACCGCCTGAGGGCTGGCCTGTGTTTGTAGCCTGTGTTTTTGTCTTGCACCAAGTGTTTACTAAAAACACATCAGCCCCTCTGAGAACGAGGTCAGCTTGCTCCCTCTAATCTCCTCTGCAGGCTGAGACACAGTGTCCCCCAGAACAAGGTGTCACCCAGAGTGACCCTCTGGCCACACAGAGGAAACTGCTTTCAGCCATGCTTAGCCAAGGCGCAGCATCAGTGTCCTGCCAAAGATTGTTTTCTCAGTGAAACTCCAACGAGGACGGAGCAGCCTGTCAGGCCTCCGGTTGTCCAGTCAATGGTCAGTCAGCCTGGGACGACTTACAACAGGTGTCGGTGTGTTTTATGACAAAACAATGATCAAATGTCACAGCATCAAAGATTCATCTGTAGCATCTTTCAACTTTATAGTCAAAGACTATCAATTACATCAAGCAACTAAAAATATTTTTTTCCTATACAGTATTATAATAGTGTGCTAACAGAAGTTTAAATGGATCAGTTAAGTCCTTTATGTGCAACTCAGCGATATGATATAATGAACTTGTATTAAAGGGTCAGTTCACCCAAATCACAGAGAAGCAACATAAAATCCCTTGAAATATTAAGCCATGTAGACAGTTCTAGTTTTACTTGGTGTCATTTGTATTGTCCACTTAATGCACTAAGTTCGATGCAGTTTATACTCATTATTGCTCAAAAGAAGTAGAATGGGGGTGAACTTGTGAGTATTTCCATTTCATTCTAATTTATAGTTCTCCACTGCAAGTCAAAGGGAAATTTTACTTTTACAGTTTAAGATTTTATATTTAAAAGGTATGATCAGTTTATACAGTATGATACATGTTATAGATTATTCTGTACAATAATATATTAAGTAGTTCAAATATAATTATATAGATATACACATAATGTATAATAATATATTTTTCACAGGGGGCATT
Source organism: Anoplopoma fimbria (assembly GCF_027596085.1). Taxonomy (NCBI): domain Eukaryota; kingdom Metazoa; phylum Chordata; class Actinopteri; order Perciformes; family Anoplopomatidae; genus Anoplopoma; species Anoplopoma fimbria. Next base: position 3,624,593 of record NC_072461.1, read on the forward strand.
TCTCTGCAGTTTTCTTTTGACACATAAGTTATGTTTTGCAACTAATTCTTACCTACTTTTACTTAAGTATGCAGGATTTTTACTTCCAATGGAGTATTTTCACATTGTATTATCACAAGGAAAAGAGATAAATATATATTTACTAATGCCAGACTTCAAAACCATAAGTTTTCAGAGTATTGGTCAATATTTGTCAAGCTTAAATGCTCCTGCAGGTCCCATTATACCGTTCTCTCTCCTACACTGCAGGTGACTTCTCCGGACAGACGGCTGGACTTCACACTCCTATTGTCCTGCATGATCACAGAAAAACGTATATTGAAGGTTTAGAGAGGTCAATGGTGTTAACCTTTGAGTGACCTGTGTCAACACCAAAGCTTCTGGTCTGAGGCGAGGTCAGTCCTTTTCAGTGCCCTAAAGGGTAAAGATGGAGCAAAAGTCCTCTTCTTTTTCCACATCCAATTGAGTTTAAAAGAGCCTCATTTCCAAAAGAGCTCTCAGTAACTTTTTTATGTGTCACAGCAGGGACATGGTGTCCTCTAAGGATGGCACTCAGACACCCCTAAGTCAAGCTGTCTGAATTACTGTGCATTTAGTTTCTGCAGTGACCTTTCAGAGGTTATCTGAGCTGACAAATATTTTATCCTGACATGTAAGCATGTGATGGGGGAAGAAAATGGTCAAATCAAGTGTAATGCAATGCATTTTTTTATTGTGCAGTACATCAAACAGGGACATAATAAGAACTCACAATGACATAACTATGTTGCATATCCTTCTCGTCTATTAACCAAGACAGAAATAATATATAATCAAAAAAGAAATGTCCAATTTAGGGTATGAAGTAACCTTACTGACACCCGCATTTTGGGTCTGAAATGATGACAGGGCCCGAGCTTCGTTACGCTGCTCCGAAAAATTTGAATAATGGACTATGAAAGAAGGATAGATCCAAAGAAAGGGACAAGGGAAGAAAGAAGGTCTTTGGGAAAAGAGGAATTAGATAGGAAGAGATGGAGAAATAAAAGGGAGGGAAACAGTGAAATGGAGACAAAATGAGAAGGAGAGAAGAGAGAGAGAGGGGGCAGTAGTGGTTTGATGTGAGTGTTATCATCAGCTCTCATTCTCAGCATGGAATCTATAATGGGAAAATCAACCTCTCTGACTCCTGTGTAATTGGATTTGCCGGGTCTCGTGCTGAATCAGAGCCCAGTGGGTAGCACAAAGCTTGTTAAGATTGGACAAGCATTGCTAGGCCGCTGGGCCAGGGGGAGAGGTGGGGCGTTGGCAGAGGTAACCTTGACAACTTTTCTTGAGTGAAGAGTGAATAATTCAAATGTGTTGATGAACACTCAACTGGTCAGCCATTATAGACAATTGACTGAAAGCTTTCCAAACATGAATCAATCTATACATTGAGTGAAGCCTGATCTCTTCTCAGGTTGAGGTCACCAGAGCAGAGACAATGGACACCTGTATTAACCTGAGGGCTGTGTGTTTTCTAATGAGGGTTACCAGGTAACAGAAGTAAACACTTCCACCATCTCCACAAGGCACAAATACTTTAAGACACAGTCATTTTGTTCACAAAAAAGCTTCACAAGAAATTTAAATTCCTGTACCAAATTATCAAATAAGTAGTTGTTTATCCATTTATGCCTTATTGTTATCTATATGAATAGCATGCAAACAGAATCTAGGCTCAGCGCATTCAGTGAGTCAGCAGATCAAGCATCTAGTTGAAGTCAATAACTACTGTGTTCAAACTACATTACTATTGTAAAGAAAACGCTCATGCAGTTCTGTTAATTTGTACCATTAAAAACACCGGTGATTATGCGCCTATGAAAACATAGTTATGAATTTTTTATTCCATTTCTGCCAATAAATCCCCCTAAATCCTACACACTGGACCTTTTAAAGGGCACGCTAGGTTAAAGGTGCTGACCACAAATCGCCCCGTCCCTGGTTCAGGTCCAGCCAAGGAACTTTGTTACCTGACATTTCCCATCTTTCTTTCCCTTCACTGCCTGTCACTTCTTCATCGTCATCTCAGAAAGAATTTTAGACTTATAGACTTATAGACATTTGAATGCTGTTGGATGAACTTAATTAAAGGTGCTGTTAGTTGATAATTAGTCTTGCATAGCCATACTAATCTCCACAGCACTGTGATAGCGTTAAAGAAAGGTCTGGCTCTACACATTATCATTCTGATATGGGGGAAAAAAGGTATTTCTTTACACCATCACAATCGTCTTAGGCGGCGCTAGGCACCGGATGCAACGACGGTACCGCTGTGCAGATAGCCAGAGGGGGGGGGATGCCAGCTAAAATAGGTGGCCAACTACAGCTTATACCCACAGTCTACATCTGGTGAGTAGGACTAGTTTGGAATTGTTTCCACTCAAGCAAAACATGCGGTAAATGCATTTGGGCATCAACCCAGTAGCATTTTACAGAAGCTCTAAGCATTTGCAGCTCAGTCTGTTAAAAACAATGGTGCTCCCCCTGATCAGCATTGTCAAACTGAGTAATAAAGCAGTTGGTGATCAGCCTGTAATGTATCCATCTAATCAAAGATCAGTAACCAGATCTATACTGTGCCATCACGAAAAGAAGGCCACTAAGGGCTTTTACACTGTTGCAGTGATGTAATGGAGCTTGAGAGAGAAGAAGGAGAGAGGGAAAGGGGGATGGTTGGACTGGTGTGGTCTGGATCTTGTTTCTGTATCGTTATGTTACACTCAGTAGAGCAGTAGATACCTAGGTAAGCACTGTGTAAGATCTCCCTGTCCATCCACCTCCCGTTGCATGAATGATTAAGCACCGGCCCACAGTGCCCTGAGGATGATGCGGAACAGCATATGTGCACACAGGCCTCCATGACCCAACACTACTTTGACTGCATCATACTGGATGAATGAGCTACTGAAAACCAGGGGAGAAAACAGTAAATGTGTTTTCTTAATAGTTTTATAGAAGCTGGACTTTTGCCAACTAACTGTCAGCAATCCAGTGTTTACAGGTTCACTGATTGTCTCCATGCAAGCAGACACAGGAGGACACGCTATTCTTGTCTAATTTCTCTGGAGGGATTTTCTTTACAGTTTGGATCCTCTTTGAAAATCTGTATCTGACAGCAGATTAATACAACTTCAGAAATGCAGGTTTGAGTTTTCTTTTGTGTTGTTATGTGTTCATTTTGTCACCATTTTTGTTGCATTTTTAATTGTTTTCTGCAGTTTAGATGTCATATTATAAGTACTGTCAAGTTGTTACAGGACGTTTTAATAATTCAGTGTGAATATATTTTCTGTGAGTTGTGTGTTGGGACCCAGTTCCTGAAAGCTAAAACAATCTTTATCCCATTGTAAGTCACACTTTATGGCTAAAAGTTAGATGAGAATATTGATACCTCTGTCATACAAACTTAAATATGAAACTACAGCCAGCAACCAGTTAGATTAGTTCAGCACAAAGCTTGGAAACAAGGAATAGAGCTCGCCTGGATCAGTTTGAAGGTAACAAAATCTGCCTCCCACCCCTCTAACACTCACTAAATTAACATGTTTTATCTTTTAAAACAAAAAACAAAAGTGTAAAAACTGCAAATCAAATTTTAATTTTAGTCTCTCTCATGATCCCATCACAATAGTGACTGTAAAAAGTTTCAGTTCTAAGGCTCTAAAAATGGAAACATGACCAACTAATCAGGCAATCAGGCAGATAAGAGGGAGATAAACGTTCCTTTTACTTTATTGTAAACTGCAGTGTCCTAGCAGCAGCCCCCCCGCCCTCATCTGAAGCTACCTCTACGTCTCACACAGATGAGGTCACCCTGTCTCAGGCAACACTGACACTCTAGAACAAGATGAGGGACCATCTCTTAATTAAAATACAATTGGTTGTGCTCTTTGGCAACAAAGCAATTCACCTGATCTGACAATGGCTTAGTGGATTCATTACATAATCATTCTTTCCGCTGTGCATGTGATTGGGCCGACGATTGTTTAATTAACTAGAATTACAACCTAGTGCACTTTGTTTGTATTATATAAAGCTACAAATAACATATGAACAAGGAGACGTTTGTGTGCTTTCTTCAACTCTTTCTTTCTTGTCCTTCTGGACTGAGAACGCCCATTCAATGTTCAGCCTTTCCAGCACAGTGTCATTAGAAACACTTGTGCATGCTGCAGACAGCTTCCTTAGAAAGAAATACCTGCAGGACATCAAAGTAAACCTGAATGGAAAACAGCAGACGTTCAGATTTTGTCAGTGAACTGAATGAAAACCTTAAACATTAGCATTATCATCACCCCTGAATTCATTAATCCTTCTCTTGACAGGAGCTTATCTGTTCATGTTATTACTTGTAATACTGTATGGCAGATCCCTAAGTCACGCTGTCCCAGCATATTGTCTGCTTGTGCTGCCCTGAGAGAAGTTTGTTCCCATGAAGAAAGGGGGTGTCACAGATACACCACACCAGCACCACTACCATCACATCGCCAGATTGATTCTGACGTCCAAAAAAGGGTTCCTTCAATGATATTGTTCACCTGTCTCATTGGCTTAAAGTGGGTGGCTGGGAGGGGGAGGGGGGAGGCTGTGGGAAGGGGGTCGGGTGAGGGTTATTGGTGGGGACACGGGGTAAGGGGTATTGTTGATGAGCGGGGTGAGAGCATTGGGGTAAGGGGCTGACAGGTGGGGGAAAAAAACACTCTCATCTGACTAGCCTCCTCTATCCTACCATGGGGCCCCGTGTGAGCAAAGTAATGAAGTCCAAATTACAGCACAGGATTGCTTAGAACAAGCCTCTATTGTTCGCCCTCGGGGCAAACTAAATGAGTGTCACAGCAAGCAGCGGGGCACAGACCGTTACTGCACTATTTAGTCTGTCCCGTTGTCTCAAGACGGCCCCGTTTCAGAGGTTCTCAGATCAGACAAATACTGCTCCCCTCCTCCCCCCTCCTCCGCCTTCCCCCTTCCTCTGTACAGCCAACCCCTCCCCAACTCCTCACCCCAAAATAGGCCAAATCTCCTCTATTGTGTTTCGACTGCCTAGTGTGAAATTCACTGTGACGTTAAATGTTTTCTAATGAATAATTACTGAATGGATATGCAGGGGGAATATGTGTAATGGATTGTAGACTGCATTTTAAAGACGTCTTTTTTGTCTCTGCTCCGTGGTATTTACAGGACAAAAACACTCGGCCTTTCTCAGAAGAAATGAGGGCCATAGGCGGAGGATAGAGGCGAGGGGGAGGAAGGGGGAGGAGGGCTTTGTGTCAATTAGATCCAATGGATTATCTTTTTTAATGTTTTTACAGAGAGAGTTGAGAATCAAAGGACTTCTGCGTCCAAAGAAGAGAGAGAGAAAAATACAAAACCAACAAAAGCTGTGAAAACCTTTGGTCTAAGTGTTGGTGCTGAGAATGCAAAACAGACTGGTGGAATTTTTCCCACTATGCCTCTTAAATGTGCCGCTGTTTTGGGCTCCCCCAGTCCATTTGCACAGTGTGCTGTGTTTGGTTGGTGTGTCAGCTCTAGTGAACTGCGGGCTTCCAGCCAAGGTCTCTGTGTGCTGTGTAGCGATCATTAGCTTATGTCTGTTCGTCTGCACAATCACAGAGCTTTGCTTCAAAGACACATAGGACCTCGAGACCTTTTATTTCAATAAAACTAACAGGGACCATGTTTGTGCTTTTTCTGATGCTTTTTTTCAGCTCCGTCCTCCCCCATGGAGCCATTTATACAAACACACATTCATCCAGTTGCATTTGTCAAAATAAATGTCTGAGAATCTTGAATATCATTGTTATGCATGTTAAAATATGTTACACTTGTTATTGTTACTCGGCAGAGTTTGTGTCCTCTAAAGTTTAGAGTTAATTTTACTAATAAAGAGACTGAGTTGTTAATTAAGTAGTATTGAATATATAAAATAGAGAAATCCTCAGCTTATGATGCTAAACACCATGAATACTCCCACTGGTATTAGGTTGTGCATCTGGCTTCCTTATGGTTGATACAACTTGTTGCACAGGGTCAGCTGGACATGGAGGGCGCCCTCACTGCCAGGGATCGGGTTGGGATCCAGGATTTTGTGCTCCTGGATGAAACCACCGAGGCGGCCTTCCTCAGCAACCTGAAGAAACGCTTCAGCAAAGATCTTATATATGTGAGTTTCGGAAACGACTTTAAAATCCTGCTGTCCACTAATGTGTGTGCATCTCAACAATTAACATGAACATTTTAATTCTTCAGACCTACATTGGCACATTGGTAGTGTCTGTGAATCCCTATAAAGAACTGGACATCTACAATCACAAACAGATGGATCTCTACATGGGGGTTAACTTTTTCGAGCTTCCACCACACATGTGAGTATGAAAACTACGAATATTTGTGCATGTGTGTGTGGTAAGTTTTCTTAGGGTTTGTCTGTGAAATATTCTGATTGATCTGCATAATTACAGCTATGCCTTGGCAGACAACGCCTACCACACCATGCTGACAGAGTTTAACAATCACTTCATCCTCATCTCCGGAGAAAGTGGAGCGGGGAAGACGGAGGCCTCCAAGAAGATTCTGCAGTATTATGCTGTCAGCTGTCCGAGCACCACTCTGCTCAACACCGTCAGGGACAAAATGCTCATGTCCAACCCTGTCCTCGAGGTCTGGCTGTAACTTGTGATATATCTTTGAAATGACATGCCGAACAGCAGGTTGTGATAACAGTTATTATTCTGTATGTTATGGTGTTCCCCCACAGGCTTTCGGCAATGCCAAAACATTGAAAAATGACAACTCAAGTCGATTTGGGAAGTATATGGACATTCAGTTTGACAGCCAGGTAAGGATCAAGGGACAGATTCACAGTAGCACTTTCAATATACACATGAATACATTTCAATTAGGAAAGAAAAACATTAAGAGGTTTATGAGAAGTCCTTTAATTACAGTTCAAACCTTTTTAAAATAAGCATTACTCTCAAAAAGTCTGTAGAGGTTGATACTCCAGCAACACTAGTATAAAGAATAACTTTATACCCTTCATTAGGGTCATCCAGAGCCTGACCCTGATGGACATAAGCTGAAATACATTGGTGTCCGTATTCATTTTAGAACTTAAGGATTCATTTGTTCATCCAAAACATTTTAAATTAGAGAAGAAATTTAACATTAATTTAATAATACTGAAATATAGCTTTCAATAAGAAGATATTTTGTCCCAAGAGGATATTTATATCTGCAAGTTGTAGAGGTGCTGTCTTTAGGATCATGATACCCATAGGGGGATGCTGTCGGAGGCCATATCCTGAACTACCTGCTGGAGAAGTCAAGAGTCGTGCATCAGAATCACGGAGAGAGAAACTTCCACATCTTCTACCAGCTAGTGGGGGGAGGAGAGGAGGACCTACTGCACCAGCTGGGCCTGGAGAGAGACTGCCAGCATTACAACTATCTAACCCAAGTATGTTTAACTCAGAGACCCTGTTTTGATAAAATAGATTCATTAGACAATAATACACATTGACAAGGTGCTGCTATGTTTGCTGTTTCTAACAGGGAGAGTGTGCCATTGTGTCGTCCATAAATGACAGAAATGACTGGAAAACGGTCAAAAATGCACTTCAAATCATCAACATTGATGAGATTAACACTAATGTAAGTTGGGGGCTGATGATAATGAATTTACTCACTCACTCTTACGTACTAGCTTTGCATTGATTTACATTTTTTTCATCCTGTGCAGCACTTGTTTGGGGCCGTTGCGAGTGTTCTCCACTTGGGAAATGTTCATTTTGACTCCGATAGTAAAGGCCGTGCCCTCCTGAACAACAACAATGCAGAGCTGCGCTGGGTCTCAAATGTAAGAAAATAGAAATGAAAATATCTTTAGATATCCAGGATTATTACAAACAGTCAAAGTATAAACTGAATGTCATTTTTTTTCATGTAGCTACTAGGCGTTGATGCTCAGAGTCTCCAGGAGGTACTCACATACAGGAAGATTGAAGCCAAAAAAGATCAGGTGCATGCATGTTAAAATGTGCGTTAGTTTTATTTATGATAAGGTTGTGTTTCTATTTAAACCTTCCCTTTAGTGTTTAAAATTCAGCCATGATTTTGTCTCACTGTAAAGGTCCTTAGCCCATTCACAATCGATCATGCCATCTATGCCAGAGATGCCTTGGCCAAAGCCATCTATGGACAGACCTTCACCTGGCTGGTCAACAAGATCAACGAATCCATAGAGAACAAGGTGGGGAGAAGAAGAGCATGTGACAAATAACAAATGAGGATGAGTTCTTAACTGACTTTATACTTTATTCGCCAGGACCTTTCAAGGAAGAATGTGATAGGGCTTTTGGACATATATGGATTTGAGGTTTTCTATGTTAACAGGTGGGCAGAAATCTTTCCTATTCTAACATCGTGGTTTGATTTGATTATGTTTGATACCCTGATAAAGTCTGTTATGTAACATCTGAAATTTGCATGGGAAACTGCACATGTATTATTGATTGTGTGACGATGATTTCTTACTGAGTTTTGCCTGTTTGTCATGATCTATTTCATCAGTTTTGAGCAGTTCTGTATAAACTACTGCAACGAGAAGTTGCAGCAGCTTTTCATCCAATTGACACTCAAGGCTGAGCAGGAAGAATATGAAGCAGAAGATATTGAGGTAAACCTGTGTGGGATAATGAATCAATGAAGATGATATATAGAGTGTGTTTACACTGGCTGGTGTTAAATGGATTTCCATTAATAACCTGTTTTTATGTTTCTCCCCTCCAGTGGGAGCCAGTTCAATTCTTCAACAACAAGATCATCTGTGACCTGGTGGAGGAGAAACACAGAGGGATCATATCTATACTGGTGTGTATTCACTGGGAGAGAACAGTTTATTGAAGGAACAACAGTGAAGCTGACGTATTGCCGTATGTTGATGATAATCCTGCAGGATGAGGAGTGTCTCAGGCCAGGAGATGCCACGGATCTCACCTTCCTGGAGAGACTGGAAGAAAAGATGGCAAATCACCCTCACTTTGTCACGTGAGCTTAAAACTAACCTTAACACATCACACACATCTGCAGGATATTTCAAAAGTAGGGAGGTTTACATGACCAGTGTTGCACATTTGGTTATTAAACATTAGTTTAATTATATATGCACTCAATCTAAACGATTCTGTTTAATTCAAAGCTTCTCCTCAACACTGAAGTGTAACTCTGTTCGTTAAACGTTCTGCTGACTGGTCTCTCGTGAGCGAGCCGACAGTGAGCTGATAGAGATGGAGGATTAGGATTGTGTTTGTAAAGCCTCTCGTTCTTCAGCCCTGTCTCTCTCCACCTCTTTGACTACAGGCACAAACTGGCTGACAAAATGACACGTAAGACTCTGGAGAGGGGAGATTTCCGTCTCCTGCATTATGCCGGGGAGGTCACCTACTGCGTTGTGGGTAAAATAAACCACGATGTCAAGCCCTGTTACTGAAACATCTAAACTTTTTCTTTTCATCTGACTAACAGCTTTTTTGTGAAATTTTAGGTTTCCTGGACAAAAACAATGACCTATTATATAAAAACATAAAAGATGTAAGTCTGTTAATTAACATTTTATATTATTTGAGGCAAGGAGTGCTACTATGTAGGAAACCCTGTTAGTACCTTGGTTATCATCAATAGTGTAGACCTTCAGGCTAAAGCTCACAAACTTTTCTTCCAATGTATTTTCTTTATAGCCTTGCTAGCACAGTGAACTCCTATTTCTTTATTGTTATCATATAATCATATTCATAGACCTTTCACAGCAGATATATTGCCATATCATAGCAGAAATTGAACAGATGAACCTAATCACATTAATGGTGGCTCTGTTCCTCTGTTATTGCAATGCAGCCTTAACAGAGTTATTTGTTACATCCGTGTTTGACAAGTGTAGAAAAAAATCTATTTAACTTTAGTTTCTCTTGCTGTAAAAAAAAAAAACAAGAGCTGTTGGAAATGTTTGAGTATCACACGTTATGGTGAATTGGTGTGTTTAATTCTATGTGTGCTATCTCAACTTCTCATAGCTGATTTGTCAGTCTAAAAATGCCATAGTCAGAGAGACTTTCTCCACAATGGATACGGACAGCAGGCGAAGACCAGAAACAGTGAGTCCAAGTTTGACCCTCTACAACTCACTTCTGTATTACTAATTAAGGGGATGTTATATATTATAAGCAGTGCTGTGCTGTGGCCCAGAGCTACAAGTCATCTACAACCATTCATTTTCTGGTCTTTATCCAGAGTGGGAACAGAGAACTTCTTTTGCACAGTGTAATTTGCAAGCACACAAAAGATATATACAACCAAACCAAAATGATCTCCACCTACAACTATAAAATCACAAGATACAAGCTAGTACCCATTATCCAATTAACTATCTTCAAAAATAACACATCATTTACCAAAGAAAGGACTGTAGTCCAAACAGGATGTAAGTGTGGTAAACAGTTTGACATTTTTTATGGAGTGAGTTTTCTTAAGAGAAAAAATATGCACACTGTAGATTATAAATGAGAAGAAACAAATCAGTAAGTCATCTAGAACAGTGGTTCTCAATCTTTTTGAGTCACGACACCCCAGAATATTCAGGTTGGTGGTTGCAACACTGCCGCCCAGTGTGATTGCTCTAATAAATAAAATGAAAAACATTCCCCAGCCTACAATACATCATTTTATATTTTTCCTCCACAACCGTTTGGCAACCCCCAGAAATGATTTCATGACCACCTTGTGGGTCGTGATCCCAAGGTTGAGGACCACTGGTCTAAATAGAGTGACTACTGAGACAAAGGCAGGTCATCTTTTCTCTGTCATTGGCAGTCTGACTGTGTCATCATTAAGGCACTTGTTTGTGACAGATGAACTGTTGGGGATTATGACCCTTGTGTTGTGTCTGTAGGTGGCGACCCAGTTTAAGAGCAGCCTGCTGAAGCTGACAGAGATCCTCATGGCTAAAGAGGCCTGGTACATACGCTGTCTAAAATCCAATGAGTCCAAGCAGCCAGGTACTAGAATTAATAAAACATACATGAAACTATTTTGTTAACAGGATGGTAATGTTTGATTCATGTCTCTTTCAAACAATCACAGGTCAATTTGATGAAGCTCTGATCAGACACCAGGTGAAGTACCTAGGCCTGATGGAGCACCTCAGAGTCAGGAGAGCTGGTTTTGCGTACAGACGCAAATATGAGGTCTTCTTAAAGCGGTATGGAGGACCACAGAGCTTGAGCCTCGTGCTTGATTCTTAAATCAAAACCCTCTGTTTAAGTAGTTACTCTCCAGTGCATTTTTTGAGTGGGGTGTATGGTGCGTCTTGCAGATATAAACCCCTCTGCCCGGCCACCTGGCCTCACTGGAGAGGACTGCCTGCTGATGGAGTGGAAGTGCTGGTTCAACATCTTGGCTACTTGCCAAATGAGTACAAAATGGGACGGTGAGGAAAGCACTAACTAAATACAACAGAAAGAACACATTTTATGAGTATCCAAAAACATTTATTTATGTTTTCCTTTGTTTAAGTACCAAAATATTCATCCGTCATCCGAGGACACTTTATGCCACAGAGGATGCATTTGAAAAATGCAAACATGAACTGGGTGAGTGCAAATCTGGTAGAATTAAGTCGTGTTGTGCACAGTGATCTAATATTATGCTCTGAATTTGCAGCAACGAGGCTCCAGGCCAAATACAAAGGATACAAAGCAAAGGGAGAGTTCAAAAAACAGAAAGAAGCTGGTAAATGCCACAATGCATGATGTTGTGATATGTGAGTAAAGGAGACTTACACAACTTCTCTTTATTTTTATTTTCATTTCAGCCACTAAGATTGAAACGTGCTGGAGAGGAGTGCAGGCTAGGAAGGAGAGAGAGAGGAGAGCCTGGGCTGTAAAAGTCATCAAGAAGTAAGAAAGGAGATGAAACATCTTTACACAGCTCCTCTCAATCCTAATGTCAACTTTTCATTGATACAATATTTTACAATCGCTTTTAGATTTATTAAAGGTTACATGACCAGAGGAGAAGCAAAAAACACAGATAACTCAGAGTACCTGGCCTTTGTGAGACAAAACTACTTGAACAGGCTCAAAGGCAACCTGCCAAAGACGGTTTTGGATAAAACCACCTGGCAAACTCCACCAGCAGTGTTGACAGAGGTACAGCGATTAATCAGCTTCTTTGTAAAACCAATAACGTTCAAGCTTAACTTTTATTTTGACTCTGTGCATGTTTCTGTTCTCGCCAGACATCAGAGATCCTGCGTAAGCTTCACTACCGTCTTATGGTGCGGAGGTATGTGAGAGGCATCACACCCCAGAAAAAAGCCCAGGTAGCATACATGTAAATACATTATCCAGGACTACATCATTATATTAACTTTTTGTGGTGATCAACTTTGTACTTTTGTCCCTTCAGTTTCAACTGAAGCTTCTTACCAGCTCCATCTTCAAGGGCAAGAAGGAGAGTTATCCACAGAGTGTCCCTCAACCTTTTGTGGACACCAGAATCAGTAAGTAGCACATACATTCATATTACCCCCTTTTTCTGTTGATTATTTTTACATCATTTAATATCTCTAGGTGAACAAGAAATAAACACGAGGGTTCTACAGATGATTCGCAATGAGCACATCAAGGTAATAAAATGTCAATATGCACCCAGAGAAATAAAATGTACAGGCTCACATCAAACACAACTCACTGTGTTGTGTTCTGTGTTTCTGTACAGTACAGTGTCCCGGTGATTAAATATGATCGGAACGGTTTCAAACCAAGGCCACGACAGCTTATCCTCACCCAGACAGCTGCTTATGTGGTAGAGGAGGCCAAGATCAAACAGAGAGTGCTGTACACCTCTCTCAAAGGTAAGGACAATGTGAAATTATACATTTCACCATTAGGGTTGTTTTCATATTGGGCTTAAAGTGTCTGTAATTTACTCATTGCAGGTATTTCGGTCAGTAACTTGACGGACGGTATCATCGTATTCCACATAACATGTGAGGACCCTAAACAGAAGGTTTGTGGATTTATGTTATATATATGGAGATATTTGGGCTTGTCAGCACAGTCTCTTTTTCTCTTGGGCCACTAATATAGCACTGGGAAAGTTTTATTATGTGTAAATGGAAAAGATCAGATATAGTGAAACTAAAGAAACGTTGATATTCTGACTCGAGTACAAAATAACAGAGATCAAAAGAGCGCTTTCTTCAGTGTTAAAGCAGCTTTACTCTACTGAATATTATTAAAAAGAAGCATTAAATGCTGAGTAAATTACTAAATCATACAGCTTATTTACAGAAAAGATTATCAGGTAGAAGTTTTTTTAAATCCGATAGAAAATGACATTTTGTATGTAGGTTCCACTTGTCTGATTCTGTATTCATTTGTGATTGTTTCACAAAGGGGGACCTTGTAATGCAGTGCGACCACTTGTTTGAGTTTTTGACCAAACTCAGTGTCATTGCTAACAAACAGAATGCAATCAAAGTGGTTCAGGGCAGGTGAGTCTGTGTTTAACAAAAAATCTAACATGTTGTCTTTGATATGTGCTTCAATCTAAAACTCTTGTGCATCGGCTCTCAGCATCAAGATTGAAATCCAGGCGGGTAAAGAGAGTGCGGTGGACTTCAGCACCGGACAGGAGCCCATGGTGTACAAGAACAAGAACGGACACCTCATGGTGGTGAGATGACTGCTGTTATGATGAAGTGATATATGACGCTCTGCTCAGACAAAAGCATACAATATGAATCAAGCTGTTTGCCACCGCAGGTAGCCACTCGGGCTCGGACACGGTAACATGTGTGGGGTTGAGACGACACACAAGAAGCCCCTGCATATTTCATCAGGAGACCCCTGAGGGGAGATCAGCATGTCTAAAGGAAACACACCTGACCAGAAGCACTTTAGAAACCCTGGATGAGCCTGCTTTGTTGTACAGCAACACGTTTCACATCTGTACATATAAGTTGATGATGAATTTCACTTTTCCACCAAAGAATATTAAACCTTGAAGTTTTAACATCATTCTGTGCTTAAGAGAGGGTTTGTCACTGCTGTTTTGAGCACTAAAGTTCAAATAAATGCCTGAAATTGGGACTGTAAATCAAACATAACTACTTTAATATAAAAAAAGCAATTACTCTGCTTCAAAGAATGTGGAATTCTGATTGTCAAAATGAAGCCATATGTGTTATACTTTTGTATTTCCACTGACAAAGGGAAATATGCTAATCTAAAACAGAACAAAAGAATATTTGTAGAAATTTATTTGTGATAAAGTATGTATAAATATAAAACATACATATATGTTCACTTCTGTACAACAGACCTACAAGTACTGTGATTGTTAGACATATTTCAACTAAAACCTATTGTGTGCAAACAGTACATTCTCCAATGAATGCGGCGATGAAGGACAGGTCTAATTTCTCTCTCTGTTAAAAGCTTGTAGACCGGATTCCCTTCCTGCCAGGGAGATCTCTGGTTACAGTCATTCACTTCAACCTCAGCATTCATCCTTCCATCACCCCGGTACATTTAACACCTCAGGTCACAGCTCAAGTTCCCTCCACTGGAAATAATAGTGATCATTTATGGGAGTGGGGGAAAAATGCAAAAATGTTAAAACTAAATATGGCAGAAGCACTACAGTGTAATGTTGTACCCACCGGTGATATCTTCACTAGAAAAAATTAATACAATTCAAAAAATGTAATTGCTATCATCTGCAGGCTACATAATAGCCTTGGTAACATAGTCTAAGAGTAAAATAGTGCCCCCATGTGGCCCAATTGTATACAACATCCTAGTTAATCTACTGATGACCTTACAGTGGACACGTCAGAACCATGGTAAGGAGAAGCAAAAATTATGTACATTAATCTTTAGCTGCTAACATGATATCATTCTTGTTCTCCTGGATGTTATGTAGTAAGGACCTAAAATAACTCTTTCTACTTTTTGTTTTCACACAATCAGGTAAAACTGTGGTCACCTGCAGTTTTAAATGCAAACACTCACGTGTATGGGTTCCTGCACACTCGCAGAAAACAGTGATAGAAGTTATCATGGCCAACAAACAGCGAACAAAACACTACAGCCTGTCCGATTACACAACAAAGATGACATACAAACAAACACAAAATCACATCGCCACTACACACTGTTGTATGACACGTATCTCATCGTAGTCTCCTGGAGAAAAAGCTGGTAAAATCAGAGTGGGAGTGAGACAGAAAGGCGCTGGGTGATGTAAGGCACAAGCGTGGTGCAAACACTGTCCGGGGTCAGAGACACAGGCTGCTGGGTCGAAGGAGAAAGGTCACTGGTGGTGGTGTGTGCGGTCATCGGGTCGTTTGATATGAATCCTACGAACTCGCTCAATTCGATCTCGCTCCTCGTCCTCGTCCAGATGATGAGAACGTCCTGCAGCGCCCCCTGTCGCCTCCAGAAGGGCGTTGTCTGGACCCCTCCCATCATGGGACTCATACAGGAGGATGTTGAGGGTCTCCTCATAGATTCGTGCCTCAGGGAACTCCACCTAGCAGGGTAGTAGAGTGTAACACAACAGATTAGAGAGATATTTAAACAACATTCTGTAGCTCAATATTTACAAAAGACCAAAGAACTCTTCAGAGTGGTGATATAACAAATATATATTTACCTTTGTCTGCTTCTTTTCTGTGGCATAAACAATAGAGGTGCAGCACACTTCAGCAATCTTGCGTCCCTGGCCATAAAACGACCAACAACAGATCTCATCCCCAATCACGTCTTTGATGAAGAGTACTCGTCCGTTGAACCGCAATGACAGTTTGTCAAACAGCTCAATATTTTTCAGCATGTTGTCATCAGAATTGCTGGTGGGGAAAAAAAAAATGTATAACAGGATGGTTATTTATTTAAACAACTTTTAAGGTTTCCCCACATTATGTTTCATCTTAATTACACATGCTAACTCCTGATATCAGATGAAGAGAACTCACCTGGTATATGAATACTTGTTGTTGCTTCGGTTATACAGCAGTTTGACAGTAGGCTGCAAAGACACAGAAGTTTGTATTTTGAAAGAAAAATGACTAATTTCTTATTTACAATTTCTATTGTTATCAAACATTAGAAATTCAGCACGCAGAGTAAAACAACATAACCTACCTTATTTGAGGTTGCAATAAGCTTTTGCTCTTCCTTAGATGATGTCATCAGAGGCACTTTACAGAGGGGTTCATAAGATTCTTTGTTCTGTACGAGAAAATAACGTATTTATTATTTGCATTTAAAAACGTTCCACCTGCAAAACTGGAACATTCAGTATATAATAACAGAAGCGAGGCCACCGGGTGGAACAGAGGTGGCTGGAGATGGTTTTGTACATTCGATTTTCTTAACCATGGATAAATGTTTAATATCAAAATAAATTCGATCTTTAGAATGTTCTCAATAATGAGACCTTTCCATTACTAATAGTGTAATAATAATATAAAGTGCAGTCCACTGAAATGAATACTTTTACACATATTTCATTATTTAATTAACACTTTTAGGTGGAATGATTGGAATTCCAGAAATGTTTCCAAAGAAATAGGAATTAGTTATGGTTCTGTGGAGTTCATTTAACAAAAGTTCTGAAGAGTTAATATATTGCCCTGACAGCCCAATGAGGTGATGGTACCTGCAAGGCAGCTGTGCATTCATCAGCTAGGCCTTGGACAAGATAATACTTGGCCTCAGCGAGCAGTTCCTCGGTTTCCCGTCGGCTGTCTGGGAGTGGCACTGCCCCGTCTCTAAGGTAGTTAAGGATTGTTCCGAAATGTTTCCCACAGCGATCAATCAAAATCCAACCTTTAGCAATGAAATGGTGAAACATTAGTTAATTTAAGATCATGGCCAGTGCATGGCTGACATAAACCCTGCATATCATTTAAACATTTTCGCCAACAGCTCACCTTCACTATCTGTGAGGACCTCCATCCTGCCACTGAACATGGCTTTGAGCATCGTGTCCTGTTTGGTTAGCGTCTGCATTGTAGTGTAGTACAGTGCCCCCCCCACATTTAACTTCACATATTTAGAGCTGGGGCTGGAGCCCTTGAAGGACGTAGTTCGGGTTGTAGCTGCCGGCACTGCCGAGCTCACCACACTCTCTCCTGACATCTCTTCCTGTGAAAGAAAAGGACAAAATATAGTGACACCTGAATCAGGACTGGTGTGTCAGTGGATCAGCTTGGTTTAAGGCAGTGAGTGAAAACAGATTATTAACACACAGGTCTATATTAATGTTGATGGCTTTTCTAATCTGCAAAATGACTCCAATAATTGAACAGTTTGTGACTCGAGTTGTATAGTTTTATTGTGACTTTGCCAATGGTAAATAAATAAATATAATCAAGGCCGGGGCAATCATTTTACTATTATAATGGCTTTTCTGGAAATATGTTACTCACGAAAAATGTATAATAAGAATAAGAGAATAAGAGACGCCTAATCGCAATAAATCATAAAAAACTGTGGCGATATGTACAATTTATATAGACATGTTTCTTTTCGCAAGTATTTATGTTCATGCTGCCATGATAAAGCTACCAAAAAGCTGTAAAAGTAAAGTCTCAGACAGCACTAACGTTACAGTCTTGTTCTGTAACATTGAACCGCATCCCTACATCCAGAGATGCTAACTAGTCATTTGATTATAGCAGCACTGCTAATGACCGAGCTAACTAGTTAGCATCAACTAAAGTTATCAATATTATCACACATCTGGCAACAAAAGACACATATTATGACACTGGCTGTTTGAACATCTCGACATGACGTTGTTAACCGGTTCGTGACTGTATTTTGATCACACATTAGTATATTTACCATAGAAGCCGCAGCAGACTTTATAGTTGTCGCTTGCTAACGTCAGTCAGCTAACACCCACTTCCTTCCGGTCCAACGCTGCGCAGTTATAAAAAAATGACGTAAACTTCCCTGTGAACTGTTTAAAGGGACAGCTGGCATTATTTAGTTAAACGTTACAGAGAGTTCAAAGTGAGGTAAAACGAGACACGATGCCACTCCCCACCTCAGCCCTCGCTCTGTCACACTACTTTAATCAACTTACTGAGGAGCAAAGCTTTAATTGCATTAGATTCCACATTTCCGCTTTTGAAGGTGTAACAGTGATAACAGTCCGTCCCCCCCCCGGACACTTACTCACCTGCCGGGACGAAACCTTTATCCGGTAGCAGAATTACAATATTGTTGTTTTGAAAACATGAACAAATATACTTTGCTTTTTCTGAGATTTCTTTTTTGACAAACAATCTCATATAAGGATTTTATAAATCAAGACAAACTCTAGCCGGACGCATTTAGTGCGACACAGGGGATTAATGGCCGCAGTCAATGTACGGATCGCCGCTCATTGTTTACATTTCGAAACAGTATGTCCACCGTGTTTTTCAGTCTGTCATTGATGCAGACGCCACCCTAACACCACTATGAGGATAAATATCGCTAAATGGATGTGAAAGTATTCTCCGTGAGAGAGTATCGAGTCGACCAGCGGCGAACTAGCCCCGTGTGCTAACTAACCCAGCTCCATCTTCCCTGTGTCGTCCGCTGCTCCAAAGATGGCAAGTTAGTCCGACAAATGACTGAAGAGGTATAGAGCCAGTCGAGCCTGAAGGCCAGACACAATCTTAATTTGAGGAAAAACGCACGTAAGTTCACTCAAAATGCGATGATGTGCAGTTGTTGGGATGCTACATTATCAGTCATACTGTTAATAAAGCAGATATGTGCTCTGCCAATGCATTCATGCGGTTGATCAGTTTATAGAAAGTTTGTTAAATGCTTTTTTTTTACCCCCACAGGGTGCACAATGTTTAGTGTACCCCAAAGCTCCAAGTCCGAGTTCCTGGACAAAGCCAGGCAGGCCAGGGAGGAGAGGAGAGGACAGAAGGACAAGGAGAAATCCGCAACACACATCCAAGCCCTGGTCAGGAGATTTCTCTGTCGCTGCAGACTCCAGAAGCAAATACGGTAGTCTCTAATCTTATTTATTGCAGATTTACTTGTCACCTATTCTTTGCAAAGCTTTGAGTTCAGTCTGTGTGTCGGCTCAATGCTCATGTCTGTGTCTCACCAGGAAAGAGGTTGACGACTATTTTCAAGCTTCTGAAACCGGGACATCAAAAAGAAATGCACTTTCAATTTTTAAAATTGCTAGGAAATTACTTTTCGTATATCGCCTAGAGGATAAAATGGTGAGTTGCAGCTTTGCTGTTGAGGCAAAACATTTATAACAAGTTGTACAAGTTAGTTCACTTTCATAATCATGTTGTATCCTTTACCTGTTTATGCTTACCTTTTGTCAAGGCCAGTGTTTGAGAGACTGTTTTAAACATAGCAGTAGTAGTTTATACTCTTGTTTTTGGTTGTTACATTGCACAGAGGTTCGAGAAGCTCTGTCGTGCAATCCTTGCAAGCATGGAGGTTGAAAATGAACCTAAAGTGAGTGTGCATATACTTTTACCAACCACATACTAAACAGTCATTAAGTTAGATTTTTGTCACAGTGACTGCTCTCACATTTGGCCCTCAGGTCTGGTATGTTTCCTTGGCTCTCTCCAAAGACCTCACCATTCCCTGGCTGAAACAGATAAAAGATGTGCTGTGGACCTGCTGTCAACTACTGAAAAATTTAAAGGTAAGTCTTGATTTGACATTTTTTAATATTATTGTTATGACTGTAACTGTACATTTCACCATCTGTTTTGTCGTACGCAGCCTGACATACTTCAGGACAATAAATTGGTAACACTTTACCTCTCCATGCTGGTGACCTTCACGGACACTTTAACCTGGCGGATAGTCCGAGGGAAGGGTGAGTCTCAGGGCTGATGTTGTTGTTATTATAAACATCTCTTTTGTTATTGCAGGACATGCTTTCTGATAAAAAAAACATTATTACAACATTATTTTAGGAGAAGCGCTCAGACCCGCTTTGACGAGGATTTGTGAAAATATCATGGGCCATCTCAATCAAAAGGGATTCTATTCAATACTGCAGGTTCAGTATTACAGCTCATACTTTTTCACTTTTATCAAGAGATTCAAGGAAGTATTGTGACACATATTTCCTTCTTATTTTATTCTTAATGAAAATGCATATTTGCACGTCATCTTCACCTTTTCTTATTTAGATCTTGCTGACTAATGGCTTGGCTCGTTCAAAACCGTCTCTCTCCAAAGGCACTCTTACAGCTATCTTCTCTTTGTCGTTAAGGTGAGCTGGGAGCTAGTAATTTGGTGGTTGTAATTGCTACTCAAAAATAATTTGATGTAGTTTTAATACATGAAATGGAGGTGACATGTTGTATCCATTCTGTTTCATCCATTTAGCTTCATGTTCTCTGTGGCTTTATTTTCCAGGCCAGTCATTGCGGCTCACTTCTCTGATAACCTACTAAGATCATTCCTCCTTCACATCATGTCAGTTCCAGCCGTCGTATCCCACCTCAGCACACTTACTCCAGAGGTAAAAGCCCCGTCACATGTTGTTGTTGCATAATAATAATTTGTACCTTTTTTAGAGAGTAGGTTATAATATCTGGTCCATCTCAACAGTGTATGGCGTCCATCCAGACGCATGACCTGCTGCGTAAGTTCATTCTGTTTCTCAGCCGGGAAGAACAGTGTTTGGACATCTGCGTGTGTCTCGAGGGAAGCCACACACTCTGCTTACTCGGTATAGTATTTTGGATAAATGTGTGCTTTGATGCGATCTAGCTCTGCACGGAGAGAATCGTTGTGTGTCCCGTGGACTGTTAATTTTAATGTTGCCGACTGCATCTTTTTCATTTTTTGATAGGCAACCTGATTCACTTGGGCTTCCTTAATGAGAAAGTCCTTGAAGATGAGGCCAATCATTTTGTGAAAGACCTGACTGACATGCTGTCCTACTGCCAGAGATATGTATCCCAAAAGAAGTCCAACCTCACCCACTGGCACCCTGTCCTGGGCTGGTTCTCCCAAACTGTAGACTACGGGTCAGTGAAATACTTGATATAGAAAAACGGGTTCCCAGGAGACTCAAAATATACAATCAGAGGAAAGGTTGGAAACCCTTTGAATGCAAAAATTAACATTTTAATTTCTGAGATAGCACAAAAGCTAATTGTGCTTTAAAGACAAAGAAGACGCAGAGATGTGTTGCTAAACTTGCTCAGGCTGCCTGGTATCTCCTGAGGAGGAGCTGTATTTTTAATTGTGTGGTCTATGTAGACTGTATATTAAACCATCATGTGTTGTGCAACTTTAAAGCATAGTTATTTGTGTACTTTTCAAAAAAACGATTGACATGTAATTAACTAGTTTCTTAGTTTTCTTTTGTTAAAGGAAAAAAACGCAGGTATTTATACTTGAATTTGTGTCCCCTCTGTCTCCTCTGTCTCCCGTTCTCTGTAGTCTGAATGAGTCCATGCCACTGGTCACTAAACAGCTTCAGTACCTGTGGGGTGTTTCTGTCATTCGGACGCTCTTCAGTGACGTCCTCTCTAAAAAGCTAGAGAGTCTGGAGCCTACTCCTCCACCCCCGCAGCCTAGCACCTCACAAAACAATCTACCAGTTAAAAGTGAGTTATTAACTCAAACATATTCTAACACTTTAAGGGAATTGTAAAAGGTTTAAAGAGGTCCTTGGCGGTTCTTTGAATCTCCGGTTATTTGTGTTTTGACAGATCTCTTCAAGCGGGCATTTCAGAAGTCTGCTTCTGTTCGGAACATCCTGAAACCAGTGGGAGGGAAGCGAGTCGACTCAGCTGAAGTTCAGAAGGTGTGCAGCATCTGTGTGCTCTACCAGACTGCTCTGTCTACACTAACGCAGATACGACTCCAGATACTCACCGGTCAGTCCCAGAATCTTTCACCTTTTGTGTCATACAAACATTCAGTATTTTGGAAGCATCCTGGAAAGTTCATGATTAAGTCTGGCGCTCTGCATTCTCTGCAGGTCTGACGCATCTTGATGACCTTTTGCCTAAACTTTGGGCCTTCATCTGTGAGCTTGGCCCTCAAGGAGGCCTTAAACTCTTCATGGAGTGTCTGAACAACGACACTGAAGAGTCCAAGCAGCTCCTGGCTATGCTCATGCTCTTCTGTGACTGCTCACGGCACCTCATCACGTAATTTTATTTTTATTATTATTATTATTATTATTATTTTTATTGTAGTGTGCATGAAAAGCCCCATGTAGCAGCAACATTTATTGACGCACTGTCAATGTGTTACAGAATTCTGGATGACATTGAAGTCTATGAAGAACAAACATCTTTCAAGATCGAAGAACTCATAACCATCTCTTCCTTTCTGAACACATTTGTGTTCAAGATGGTATGGGATGGCATCTTAGGTGAGTGTGTGACCTCACTGAATCTTGACAGTTATGATGAATGGCAACTAATTGAAAAAATGTATGTTTAACTGAAAAAGCTGTTTTAAATCTAATAGAAAATGCTAAAGGGGAGAAACTGGAGTTGTTCCACAGCGTTCATGGCTGGTTGATGGTGCTTTATGAGCGGGACTGCAGGCGACGATTCTCTCCTGATGACCACTGGCTACGCAAGTAAATACAAACACTGATTAGATGTTAATAACCTAAACACATTGGCCTTCTGTTTCTGCTTTGTGATCACGTTTAAAAGCTCTTCTTTACATGTAAATTTCCCCGCTGCGGGACTAATAAAGGATTATCTTACATCTTTGTGGTGTTGCATTCAGGGACCTGAAGCCCAGCCTGTTGTTCCAAGAGCTGGAGAAAGGCAAGAGAAGAGCCCAGCTTTTACTGCAGTACATCCCACATGTCATCCCACATAAAAATGTGAGTAAAAATAAAACTTTCTTTTAAGGCAGAGTGCCCTTTTCATTTTCAGTTGTATAATTACATTTCCTCTCATTTTAGAGGGTGCTGCTGTTCAGGAACATCGTTACAAAGGAGAAAGAAAATTTAGGTTTGGTAGAAACAAGCTCTGCTTCACCACATGTCACCCATATTACCATTCGTCGCTCACGGATGTTAGAGGTATGGAGTCATCAGATGAGATAGATTTTTTTTTTTTTAAGGAGAGCAAAAATGTCCATTCAAGTTGATCCTCAGTAACACTTTGTATTTCTCTGTCCTAAGGATGGATATGACCAGCTCCGCAGATTACCGGCAAATTCCATCAAAGGCGTCATTCGGGTCAAGTTTGTCAACGATCTTGGAGTAGACGAGGCTGGTATCGATCAGGATGGTGTGTTCAAAGAGTTTCTAGAGGAGATCATTAAGAAAGTGTTCAATCCTGCTCTCAACCTGTTCAAGGTAAGCCCGGCAGATAGAAAGCTTTTTTTAAGCATCACACTTCTGCTGCTGACATTGATGTTCTGATGTTCTGTACGATATTTATGTTCTGTAGACTACGAGTGGGAATGAAAGGCTGTATCCTTCACCAACATCTTACATCCATGAGAACCATTTGCAGCTGTTTGAGTTTGTTGGGAAGATGCTCGGGAAAGCCATATATGAGGTATATTTGTTGATTTATTTGTTGTTCTGTTTTGGGTTATCGTCTGCAAATGTGTAACTGTAACTTCCGTATGCTCAGGGCATCGTTGTGGACGTCCCTTTTGCCTCCTTCTTCCTCAGTCAAGTCATGGGGCACCACCACAGCACTTTCTACAGCTCCATCGACGAGCTGCCCTCGCTGGACTCTGAGTTTTACAAGAACCTCACTTCCATCAAAGTCAGCTAGAATTACACTTGGACAAATTGTCACAAATTTATCCCATTTTTTTTTTTTTTATCTCCATCTTACATCTTTTATTTTATTTGTTTTATTTTCAGCGCTACGATGGAGATGTAGGGGATCTAGGGCTGTCGTTATCATACGATGAGGATGTTATGGGGCAGGTAAGAACAGACGGTGCAAAATACATGATACAGCTTAGAGAAATACATGAAATTCATAAGCTACTTTGTATGTTCCTTACAGCTTGTCTGTCATGAGTTGATACCTGGTGGGAAAACCATGCCAGTCACCAATGAAAACAAGTATGTAAATTCATATCCGTTCTAAAGAAATAACAGGGTATTGACTCTTTTTTTTTTTTTAAATCTAAAATGTTTCTGATTGTTGTGTACTCAATGCTCACTGTCTAATGCTGTCCTTAACTCTACCATTTCCTTCAGGATCAGCTACATCCACCTCATGGCTCACTTTCGGATGCACACGCAGATTAAGGAACAAACTGCAGCTTTCATCCGTGGCTTCCGCAGCATTATTAACCCAGAGTGGCTGCACATGTTTTCCACGCCTGAGGTTCAGCGTCTTGTCTCAGGAGACAATGCAGAGATTGATCTCGATGACCTCAAGTAGGCGACAATTCTTCTTCTTCACTTGCCGTGCCATTACAACAGTTAAACTAATTGTCATAGACGTCTCCTCAGTAAATGTGTCCCAAATCTAGCAGAACTTTTCTCTTGATTCAGAAGTCTCCTCAATCCAAATATTTGTTAGAGGTGCTTGGACTTTTTCCTTCATCTATCCTGTGCACAGAGATGCTCATCATTGTTGTCTTTGCCGCTCTTTCTCAGGAAGCACACGGTCTACTATGGAGGTTTTCACAGCAGCCATCGTGTCATCATCTGGCTGTGGGACATCCTGTCCAGTGACTTCACTTCTGAAGAGCGGGCTATGTTCCTTAAAGTAAAGTATTTGTTAATGTCACAGCAGAAATCTGTTCATTTCTACCCCCAAGTGCTTTTCAATTGTCTCATTTATTCCTGTGTATGTTTTACAGTTTGTTACCAGCTGCTCCAGGCCGCCTCTTCTAGGTTTTGCCTACCTCAAACCACCTTTCTCTATCCGTTGTGTGGAGGTTTCAGATGATCAGGTAAGAAGCAGGAGTAAATTGATGCAGATTAAAAGTTGGGGAGCACCCATGTGTTACGTGTGTACTAACGGAGCATTTCTTGCGTCTAGGACACCGGAGACACCCTTGGCAGTGTTCTTAGGGGCTTCTTCACAATCCGCAAAAAGGAGCCTGGTGGTCGACTTCCCACTTCATCAACATGCTTTAACCTGCTCAAGTTGCCCAATTACAGCAAGAAGAGCATCTTGCGTGACAAGCTGCGCTACGCTATCAGTATGAACACAGGCTTTGAGCTCTCCTAACTCAGTTGCATCAGGACAATCGTGGCAGGAGGCTTGTGTTAAGCAGCCTGAGCCGAGCAAGAGGCTCGACATACCTGGACTGGAGCATGTCAAGTCAAAGGGGCATCACCTAAACAAAAGGGGAACCATAAAGGACCTACAAACTCTCCTTTTGTCTCTTTTTAAAGCTGGACGAGCTCTGCTCTACGTCAGCCCACTCCCTAACTTCAAAGGGGATGATGTTTCTGCAGCACAATCCAATTTTTAGCACCTCCCTTTGCCACTCCTAGAATTCAATATGTTGTCTATTTAACTTGATGAAATACGGATATACAGTGGCTAGAACTCTCATTCTCAGGCTTAACAGAATCACGCTTGGATCTTACTCTCCCATTTTAAGAAAACTGGAAAGCAATACAGATGCAATGCAAACCATTATACACACGGTCGACTCACTCAAGTGAAACCATGCGTTGTTAATATACTTACAAGCCTGGACTCCATTATCCAAGCAACTTTGAGCTGATATTGGAGGAGTCTTAAAATGTTCTACTGAACATAATGCATCTTTTATAAATGGAAGACAAATCAATGTCTTGTGTTCACCCTCCATGAAGGAGGAGTGGCTCACAGCAGTGATCCTGTGTTGATTGCATTATGTACCATTTGGAGGGAAATTATTTTGACCTCGCTCCATTTCTCCTCACTAAAAGACGCTGCAGTCACCTGAGAGTCGCTGGTCTGCTGGGTTTTATGTTCTCATTTGAAAATCTGCCTCCGTTCTGGTGAAGCAGCAGTGATTCTTGACAAGAAAAAAAAAAAATTGGTTCCTGCTGTTTATTGATTTAGAAAAGATGTCCATGCTGTAGCTTTTTATTTTTGAGTAAAAAATAAACTGGAAATGTTTGAGTACTAAATTGTACCTGTCCAGTAAATCAGACACAGCAGGTCAATGTTACACATCTGTGCTTGACCGTGTCACTCCAAAAATGAAAAGTAAAGTTAATCAATGATGTTAGTCTTCATACTTAATACTAGTAAAACTGAAGATTTCTCACAACACCTTTGAATAACGCTGAGTGCCTCATATATTTCCACCCCCCTTTGCTCTCACATGTCTGACTGTAACCAATAACCACGTATATCGGAAACAAGCCATAGAAACGGGGGCTATGTACCTGGACTTATTCTCTGCTCCTACTAACAAACAAGCGCAGAAACCCAACCACTCTACTACCACTGCAGCAACAACAACATCAACAACCGAGGAGGGTTTACTACGATGCCCTCGGACTCTGTGGACTTTATGAGCCATGCGGAAAAGAATTCTGGGTTTAAAAACCTCTCAACATGATGTCACGGACTGGTTCTTGCTTGATTTTATGTTCCCTTGGATTGAAATGTTGCGGAAGTGGACACAAGGGGGACCGTTACCTTATCAGCCTAAATATTACTTAACACAGGGTTCAATTAGATCATAAAGTCGAGGAAGTTAGTCATTTACCAGGAAGAGGACTAGAACTTCCAAAGACAGGATTAAAAAGTAAATATAAGATCTTTAACATGTTCTTTATTATGCAAAAAAATGTTTTCTGTCATGAATGAGTATTCTTGTCACTGCTCATTATTGCCATGATTTTAACTAGTAATATCATGTGAAAACAACAAAAAAGTGACTATAATGTTATTTAACACTGGTCGTATTCAAGTAACCTGCAGAATACTAATGAGATCAAACCATTTTCTGATTAGACAAATCAGTCAGGAGGATCTCCAGCTCTCCTCCTCCTAATCTATTCCAGCCAGAAGTGGAAACACTGCGAATGGATTTCAACGACATGCTATCCTTAAGTGTGTGCAAGTGTGCACGATAGATGAAAGATACCTCAAAAGCTTGTCTGTCTCATGATGAGGTCACTCATCTGATTTAAAATGATGTCAAGAATAGGCTAGACTTTAAGTGTACCGGTGGACTGCTGATGCTGACCGTTGACTATCTGCTCTTTTATTACAAAAAATAATAAAAATGACCCTTGAAATGTTCCCACTTTTCCTGTGAAAGTTTTCATCTCTTCTTCAAGTGTCTTTGAGACTGGCTGCACTACAGTATGGAGTGTGTTGTTGTAAAAAAAAAAAACGTTTCCCATGTAAGATTTGTCCATGTGTAAGATACTTTTTTGTCTATGTAATGTTAAATCATGTATACCAGTATTATATAAATCATTTACTTTGAATCATGTGTGTTTTTTCCCCTCTAAAGCCCAGGCTGACAATGTTTTTTAGGGATGCTCCGTGTTTGATATCGGGCTGATACTGACTCAAACAGCTGGATCAGGTATCGGTGACGATGGGGCCGATCTGTTAAGTTCTATTCTGTTTATATTTACATTAAATACTGGAATTTTAATTCCTGTTCAAGATTTGTTGCTGCATTAAAATGTTAACACTTGGATTGCAATTTTTGTTAATTTTAGAGATTTATTTTTTTTTACCATTTTTTTTTACCTGGTCTACAATTTATTATTTTAAGAATAAATAACAATTCAGTAAATATATACCTATGTATTTAATTGTTGTATTTTGTTTACAGAGTTAGAAAAGCAAGGTTTCAATTAAGCCTGGTGTTTCCTTACACATACAAGAATGATCCCAGTCACCTTCACACAGTGAGACATACAGCTTATTAATTTAACACACGTGTCGGATCGGTGCATCCATAACGCCACATTCAATTACAGTTTATTACAAACACCTGCTGAGTCTGGAAACCCACTGTGGAATGGATCATCTGCGCATGACAGAAGTGTATAGTTGACAGTAGGGTGATTGACATCAAACCCGGTTTCAAAACATGAACATTTGTGATTGAGAATGTGTCATACTACCACAAATACTTATTTCCTAGTACTGTGCGTGGCGGATTATGGTGAATGTCTGGCTCACACTCTCCATTGTGCTCGGTCCCTGCACTGCGTGACCCTTCATGAGAGGTGAGAGGTGCTGTTGGGAGGACTTCCACAACTCTCCACCAGAACCTGCAGAACAGCCATGAGCAGTCCGCCGAGCCCTTCTCCGTTCCGATGGTTCAAAGCCCTGCAAAGGTAACTTTAAATATCCAGATTACATTAACAGATTATTTATTCCACTTGTTCATGTGTTTACATTCCGTCAATTGATGATATGGGCCTTGAGTTGCTGGGTTCAAGATTATCAGTACAACACCTGATTGGCTGGACTTGTTAGTAGGATTTTCACGATCCTCTCAGCCAGTGGGGCTTTTTTACTTAACCGGTGGTTGGTTTTGAATGCGCACTAACTCCATTCAGAAAAGGTCCAGCAGTGGAGATTTCTTGACTGGAATAAACATGAGCAGAAAAATAAGGGCCTGCTATGCTTGTCAGAGGAATGGCCGGTTAACATGCAGAAGGTATGGTGATAAACTATGGATTTGAAGATGTGTTTAAATGTCCTGTGGTGTTAAAACTAGTAACTTGACTTGTTTCAGGACCAGGCTGGGGGAGCCCTGTCTGAAGACATATCCTCTTGAGTGTGAGGATCTGCTGAGGAGAGCGAGAGTCGCCTTTAAAGCGGGACGCACCATCAAGGAGGTCTTCAGACTGGCTCAGCTAGAGGCTTTGGTGCGGATGCTTGAGGAACACGAGTGTGATTTTGTGGATGCTCTTGGAAGGGACCTCCATAAGGTGAAGGGTGAAGCAGTCAGCTAGATTCGTTATGCTTATCAAAAAACAGGAGACCTGACATTTAACTTAATGGTCCAATTAGTAACTGAATTGTTTTTTTAACCAGCCAAGGTTTGAGACAGTTGTGTCGGAATTGATTCTGGTCAAGAACGAGGCGCTTCATGCCATCAACAACCTTAAGAAGTGGATGCAGCCGCAGCACATGGAAAGAAACCTGGTGAGTTTGTTGCTGCTATTTTTCCAATAACTTCTTCAAAATATTATTGGGATTATTCACGATTTTCACAATCTTTTTGGAGAGAACATTCTGTCTCGCTGCCACAAAGAAAGCATTGTGCCTGTTCCACCAAAGCAGATTAAAACTTCAGTTGCCTTGACCTTTCTGTAGGAACGAAGTGGGCTAATGTATTTTTCTTTCTGTTTGTCAAACTGTGCACTAATCAACCCTCACTCTGAGAGTTCTGTATCACTTGTAACATAATTTGAGTTTGTCTGATTGGTGTAGTCAACCACGTTGGACGAGTGTCTAATATCCAGTGAGCCGCTGGGGGTGGTGTTTATCATGGGGACCTGGTGCAGTCCAGTCCAAACGTGTCTGGTGCCGCTGGTAGGGGCCATCGCAGCAGGTGCACAGACTCAAGACACTCATTCAATCAGTTTAATTCTAGTATTATTTATCCTCACTCAGGCTTACTGATTGTATTTTCCGAATTTGTGTAGGAAACTGTGCAATCATCAGCCCCTGTGAGTGGACCGCTCACACGGCAGAGCTCCTTCATCGTCTCATCCCCTTCTTCTTGGACAATGTGAGTTATTTTATAGCAGGAGGATGAAAAGTTTTAAATTTGCAAGTTACAGCAGATCTTGTTTGTCTTGAAGTCTTACCAAGTTGACTTTTTGTGGGTCTTTTAGCTCAAATATTGAGCGGTTGAGTAAATGCTTATCCTGTGCTCATTTGAGCCTAATGACTAATTTGTATGAATCCACTTTGAGAAGTATAAAGTTGTTTTGTGTGCTTTTAAAGAAGGCAATAGTTCACATTCAAGTGAGCAGTTTTAATGACTTTAAAGAGGTAAGATGTGGTCAAATCTGGGAGTGAAGAGAGATACATCTAAGACAGACTCAAAAGATGACTCTCAAACTATGATTTTGAAGTCGTAGGCCCACTATGTGTATTGATTAGCAGGAAGGACCGACAATGCAACAGTAAAAAATGTATATTTTCTAAGATTTTTGTTTTCCTCAAGGAATGTTTCCATGGGATTCTGGCTGGCACGAATGACCTGCCTGAAGTTGTGGAACTTAAATTTGACCATGTGTTCTTTACAGGTAAAGCAAAATGTAGCTATAAAATCATTAAGTGATTAAATATTAAATTATACATTCTATCATTCTGTCTGTTAATATAATATTTTAGAGACTGTTTTTTAAGGGATTTGACTTAATTATTTCACTTTACTGTTTGATTACTTATTTATTATCCTTGTTATTTATATATACTTATATATCTCTTATTTGTTTGTTTGCACTACCCACTCTGCTGCTGTAATCCTGCAAATGTCCCCAGTGTGGGACTAATAAAGGATTATCTTATCTTATTTTATCTTACATTAAGGATGTCTGTCAATCCCTAGGCAACAGGGAGGAGGGTAGCAGGATTGCGCAGGCTGCAGCTTGTACACTCACACCCGTCACCCTGATTTTGGGTGGCAAGAACCCATGTTATGTGGACCAACACTGTGACATTTCCACCACCGCACAACGCATCACTTGGGCTCGTTTTCACAATGCTGGACAGAGTTTGGTGGCTCCTGACTACATCCTGTGCCACACAGATGTCCAAGCACGGCTAGTGCAGGCCCTGAAGTGCTGCCTAATGCAGTTCTACGGCTCTGATCCCATAGAGTCCCGCAGCTATGGCCGCATGGTCAATCTAGAGATCTTCAATCATACAAGAAACGTGCTGTGGAGATCTGGCAAGGTGGCTGTTGGTGGCCAAGTCATAGAAGCAGAGAAATATATCGGTATGCATAAAAACAAAGCAAACAGTGTCCTATGCATTACATTTAATACCAATGTTAACTGATTTTTTCTGTCTGAAGCCCCAACGATTTTGACGGGGGTAGCAGAATCAGATCCCATCATGCAACAGGACATTTTGGGCCCAGTTCTTCCTATTCTGACTGTAAACAATATGGAGGAAGCAATTGCTTTCATTAATAAGCAAGATAAACCCCTCTGTGTGTATGCATATTCCACCAACAGCAAGGTACATGAAGGACTCAAGTTTAGACACTGTATACATAGTACTGATGTGTTTTCGGATCCACAGTTGGCTTTTCTAACAATGCAGGTCGTCTCAAGGCTAATGAGTGAGACATCTAGTGGAAGCTTCTGCTCCAATGACAGCATCCTGCAGAGTCTGATGGTGGCTCTGCCATTCGGTGGAGTTGGTAAGTAGGTGGCAGCAGAGTCAAATTATTAAAAAAAATACTTGTGGAACAATATTACTTATGATTTATCAACGCTCCCAATACTTTTTTAACAGGTCCCAGTGGAATGGGTTCCTACCATGGCCGCCAAAGCTTTGATACCTTCTCTCACAGGAAATCATGCCTGCTAAGAGGCACACGGTTCGAGTGTGTAACCTATCTGCGTTATCCACCCTATGAGGACCGCAATCTGTCTCTAATGACATGGGCCACTACCCTGTCCCAGAAGAGCCAGGGCTGGTGCCAGATCCTATGACTGTGTGGAAGGTGTGTTTGAAAAAAGCTGAGTGTCCCTCAAGTCCAGATCAGTCCTGACCTGCAAATGTATTGTATTAAAAATAAATGAGAACAAAATCTACTTGGTGCAGCCACATCTAACAGAGGTAGAGCAATAGAAACAGAGGTTGTTCAATCCCTGGGTGATGACAATTATAAAAGCAACAAGAACAAAAGATAATCTGCAGTATTTGAAGATCTCAGCTGCAGTACAACTAACTCAACTCATACTGTACCTGTTTGATGAATTATTAATTGTGGAAAACCAGGCGGTACATGTATTTGCTGAATGGTTTAAGATTAAGCCAATGTGAAGTTTATTACTGCCTTTATTTACACAATATGCCAAGAAGAAAGTAGAAACAAAATAAGAGAATATTTTGGACCACATTCATATTTATTAAAAAAATTACACTAAAAGTGAAATCTCTGCAACACAAACTATCCCCAAAAACAAATTAGTCTTTGTCTTATCCTTCATGTGGGATCTGGTCATTCGGGTCTTTTGTAGATCGTCTCCTCTTTGCCTTCTTTCGTTGCTGCATATCTGGCCGCAGTGAACAAGTAGTCGCTTAATCTGAGTAAACATGTTGGGACATTTATATTATTATTATGTCCAATAGAGAAACTAGGTTCTCATATTAATTTTGAAGGCACTGGACTGACCTGTTCAAAAACTTGGCAACATCTGGATCTGCCTCACCTGACCGCACAATTGGAGCAACACTATAACAAAGACAAAGATCCATCAGAACCTGCTGAGCCGCAAAAGCAAGATAAAGGGGGTCATTTAATGTAATTCAAGGCAAGGAACGTGCTGCAACTGACCTGCGTTCTGCCCTCCGACACACTGTCCGAGCCAAGTGCAAAGCGGCGCTGCTTTTCCCTCCAGACTGCGAAACACATAGCAAAAGTATCAGTCAGCAGGAAAACCTGGACTTTCATTAATTCTGTATCTCACAAATGCAATAATGGGCTTACAGGTAAAATGAAGTTGGTCAGTGGAGGGAGTTCTTCTGTAAATGTATCAATCCAGTTTTCCAGGTCTGCAATTGGCTGTGCAGTAAATTTTGTTTTCTCTTACAAAAACAGAACAGAAAAATACAAAACCCATGAGATTTTCAAAACAGACAAGAAAATATTGACCTGCATTAGACCAGCCAGCAAGTGCATACTTATGTGACTGTCTCTTGCAGATGATCGAGGAGTTGCAATATTGGAGCCCACATCTTGTAGAATGCACTGGATCTGCCATGAAAAAAGCAAAATACTGTCAGATGTCTTATATCTGGCTCACGTACAATGTCTGCAATAAAGGAAGTTTGCAAATTCAACATGAAAATCAAACCTTGTCCAGCTGATATGTAAACGTGTGGCCTTTGTCGAGGCAAAATTCTCTCGCCAAGCTGTAATGTCCAATTTAACACGGTCACTTCAGGTGAGGCAGATTATAGAACAAGAAAGTTGACTGTGACAGGAGAAAAGTAGAAACTTTACCCTATAGTTGATGATAGCTCATCTGCATTTCCCAAGGCCTCAAAAATATGATCTTCCTTTGGCCTCCTTTCTCCTGTAAATGTACTTGAGAAACCTTTTGGGGGACACAGCCAGAATTTAGTCAACTTTTTTAAGATCGTTGCATGGTAAAAGTCCTGTAACATGTATGGTTGTCCTAGTAAAGTTGAAAAGACAACCTTTGTCTCCAGTTTTGGTGTATATTTTGGGTACCCTGTTGTCTCCTTCAGTTGCATAACTGTAGGGAAAAGGGAAGACAGGGATAAGGATTTAGACGACAATAACTTTGATATAAACCAACAGATAAACATGCATGTATACAGTATAATAACGCTGCATGTCTGTTTTCACTGGCTCTTTAACTTTTTCGTTTTAATCAATACTGCAGCTCAATATGACTTGAGCTGTTACATAAACAGTTACAACATGAGTTCATTTGCACGCCTCCTTTGAATAAGAAACATGGATGTATATTACCTTCTGCCTGAATACCATGTGTTTCTCGTCCGATGCTCGTTTATGAGCCTGCCTGTCCTTACAACACAACGGAGGTAAGCAGGTTTGATAATAAACGAAGCCATGTGAATGCTAACGAATAGCTGCTAAAGGTGAAGGAGAGCTGGAAATGTCTGCGCAGAGTATCCGTAGTTTATGGGCGTTTCCTTATCATCGCATGATTGGTCAGCTCACCGTGTGGTTTGAGAGCGCTGGTCGCTGATTGGACAGAATAATGTACGCTCAACTTTCCCGGGCGCCTATTGGCTACTGAAAGTCAACCCCATGTTGGCCCCTCCCACCGCGTATCAGCTGTGTTTTTGACATGTTTTTATCACGTTTAAGACAGTCTGTGCTCAGAACAAGTGCATGTTTTGACCCAACAATGCTCTGTTAAACTCTCTCTATGTGTCGAGTCTCCGTGGGGCAGAGTTATCAACAGCTTGCTGCTGCTTCAGAGGATTAACACTGGCTAAAGGTGGTTAAGCTAGCTTATAACAACACTGTCAAAGACCAGTTTAAGTGAAAGCTGCCCTGTTCTGCACTCAGAAATGCAAGTCAAGGACTTATTGGTGTCTGCTCCAGGGAAGGCGATCCTCCACGGAGAGCATGCTGTTGTGCACGGAAAGGTAACTTGAAAGAGAAGTTAAGAGCTAACTGATAAGTTACTGAGTGTGTGAGATTTAAAGATTTAAAGTGAAGCTGGGTAGGAAAAGGACACAAAACATATTAAAGTACCAACACTTTGCACGTCTAAGCAGTTTTCTAAAAAAAGTTTTAAATGCAATGTTCCTACCCTCCTATCACTAGTTTAATTTAAGTAACTTAAATGAAAAGTATTTTCTTACTGTACTGCAAAGATATGGAAACCACTTATAACCTGGAAGGTAGTAAAAAAGGCTCATTCAATAGACAGAAAAGCTATTGTATGTCTTGGAACATTATTTTAACTAATGTGCACTGAGTTGATCCCAATTTGTTCTTTGCTCCATAACAGGTGGCTCTTGCTGTGAGTTTGAACCTGAGAACATATTTAAGGTTGAAAGGCACCACGGCAGGCAATGTTTGCATCAACCTCCCAAATATTGACACATTCCTCTGCTGGGACCTGTCTGACCTGAAGCAGCTCGTTTCTTACTCCTGTGGTAAGTGGTGGTGCAGCACTGGGGATCATTAACACATTGCATACACTGTCATTTTTAATGTTGGATCTCCATCATGCTTCTCATAGTCCAGTATATGCAGTGACATTTTTAGTCTACAAAACGATTTTAATTAATGACCAATTAACTCCAATCACATCTAATCATCATATAAGTTACCGCAGCTTTAAAATAATGTCTATTTAGGCTCTAATGCAGCAATAAACGCCATCTTCCACATATTGTCTCTGGACTTTGTTATTTTATCAGTCTTTGGACATGCCATTAACCGGGACATCTTACCCTTGGCCAGATTAAAAGAGTTTGCAGTATTTCTTATACACTATCATATATGCCTCTTTTTTCATACAGATCAAAGTGTGTGTTGTGATATTATTCTAGTGATCCTGATGATTGCTGTGTCTTGTAACTCATCTTAACAGGTAAGAGTGAGGAGGTGAAACGTCTGGATGCGGAACTTATGAAGAGACTGCGTGAATTTGTTGGTGTCACCAATGGAAACTTGGATACTTGCAACATGGCCACACTAGCCTTCCTCTACATCTACCTCTCAGTATTTGGATCAGGGTGAGATAGTTCTTACCAGCATTTGTTCCTTTTATTATAATGGCAAGTTGGCTCCGAGGGCAACAAAAATAACATTACACCTTGCAGATATTTTTTGATACTAAAGAAAACCAGAGACCAGGCCCATAAAATATCATCCTGTTGCAGAGCTGTAGCACCAGTTGTTTCAGGCAAATCTCGGGCATCTTTGTCAAGGAAAATAACAAAAGCAACACTTAAAAAACGCAGAAGTAGACATGTGCATGTGCTCCATCTACAGGCAATGGAAGGCAATAATGTATTTGCACATCCGACTCTGCAGATTTAGCACCTTAGCGCCCTGCAGGCAATGACTGTTGCAACTTCATTTCTTTTTATTAGGTGTAAAATATTGCATTTTGTGTGCACTTTGCTCGTTTCATCATGAGTCCTCTGTTCTACAGAATTGTCTTCCTGTGTGCTTTGGTGAGAGGAGGGGGAGGGGAGTCCTCACAATATTTGAGACTCACTTGTCTGATGGTTAAATCCTGCAATAATAATGTATCATTTCCATTAATTATTTTTATTTGAGCATAAAGGTAGCACAAGCGTGAAATGTAAAACCTCAAAATCACACAATACAAAAATCTGTTGGAAGAAAGCTGAAATACAGCAGCTGTAACACTCATTGCCTGAAGGTGACATAACTGTTAATATTGCAGCTCGCAAAGTGTTTCAATATTTTCATATGGCAAAACACCTCAACCTGCCACATCTGAATTTTTTAGTTTAATTGTGAGCTACAAGCCAGTTCAAATTAAATTAAATTGGGTTGATTTATGTCATATATCACGTATAACATGGTAAACTGTCATTGTACTTCAATGTATCATGTTGGGCTAATTTGATTAACACATGTTGCATTGTGACTACAGCACATGCTAACGAGGAAATTAAATGATGCTGATTTGCTCAGCTTTTGTATCATCTAAAGTCTGTAAACAAACTGGTTGATTTGTCATAAGAAGAAGTAATTCAATCTCTTTTAGAAATGTTTTACCTATTTATGTTGATTAGTTTCCCTGCACCTGAAAAATTTCCTCCACCTTGAAATAAAGATAGTCAAAAGAGACAGACATAAAAGCAGGATGTTAGTTTTGCAGCTGCGAGCACGGAAGATGCTCAGGAACATTAGAGCCGCAGGTTGTCCAGACGTTAAATCGGCGCTGACACGGTGCTGCCGTGTCTGAAAGAGGTGATGGGTTCTGACAGGTTGGCCACTAATGATAGTCTGGCACTGGGCACACTGCAGCCTTTAACAAGTCTGGATGTGTTTTACCCTCAAGAGACGACCTGGACAATCATTTTAGAGTATTCTCCTGTCGGCCCAAAAGCAGCTTCCCTGACAGACATTGACGGCAATGTCAAGCTAGTTTCTGTTGCATAAAAAAGTGTATGGATTACTTAATATTAAACACTCCTTATAGTTATGTGTATACTGTAACCGTACCAGTTATATATTACGTAAAGTAAATGAGGAGAATGAGACTTGTTTACTTAATTATTAAGTAAGTCATAGATACAGCATTTAAGCGTTTGTATACAAACATGGGCTCAGTTTTTATGTTTATTTCCTCAGTGAGCTGCCCAGCTTGACGGTGACTGTGTGGTCTGAGCTGCCTACTGGAGCGGGACTCGGGTCAAGTGCCGCCTTCTCAGTGTGTTTAAGTGCAGCTCTGCTCTGTGCAAGTGGAACCATCCCCGCTCCTCTGAAAGAGTGGGATCACACTGCCAGGTAACGACATTATATTAAGGGAATGTCTCTTTTATGAACTGTGTATGCAGTTTAAGTAGACCATTGTGAGAATAGACAGAATTCTGAGGCTTGAGGATGAATATCCCCTAAAAAAGGATCACAGATGTGATTTTACGTCTCACATGTCTTATACTGTGCAAACAATCTCACTAATAGTTTTTTTTTGAAAAGTTTACAGAGAATAAAAGACCTTGAAATTCAACAATATACTACTCTAATAGAATAAACTGATCCATGTTTGAGATCAACACTACAACATTAATGCCTGTGCAGTATAATGCAATCCAAACAGTGGCCTGCATGCTATAAATACAATTTTGAGAAGCTATAGTGTTACAATTATGATGGATGTGTCAATATTTTTTTTTTTTAAATTTGCCTTTCAAGTGTTATCGCCAAATGACTGTATAATTATGACACAAAAAGCAGCACAAAACAACTAACAGAGAAATGAGATGGCAAAATATTCTACTTTTATCAAAATACAATACTGTCCCATTTCAGCCCTTTCTCTTTCCATAATTTTGAATTGCATATATTGGTGACTTGAAATCATTTTTTCTTTTTTGAACTGATTTCAAGTACATACACACAAGCTGCCCACATGAATGCTATTTACTAAGATCTGTATAAACCGTTGAGACGGACAAGAATTAAATCCATAGTTTGTGGTGTTTTCATTCTTTATTATCCTCTATTGACTTTGCTCAACACTCAATACAAATAACACTAAAAAAAACAAAGTTTAAACAAACAAGAAGATCACAACAACACAAGTCTGTTACAGTGTGCCCAGGCTGTTGAAGGCAGTAACGACGGAAGGCACATACATTTTTTTTGTAGAGTAGTTGTCTATCTGCAGCCAGAGGGGGAGAAGTGTGAAGACTGGGGGCTTTATTTGAGACTGCATTATGTTTGAGAAACATAAATCCCAAGCAGCTTCTGTATAATGATTGATTGAACAGCCATACATGTGTACCAGTGTTTGGTTTGGAGATGAATAGGTAGTTAGAGGTTAGGTCTGTGAGGGTCTGTTGGGATACTAAGTTCTTCTTTTAATTTACAAATAATTGCAGGTGGTGTCAGGAGGACCTGGAGCGGATCAACAGCTGGGCTTTCCAAGGGGAGATGATCATCCATGGTAATCCTTCTGGAGTAGACAACGCTGTAGGAACATGGGGTGAGGCCTGATATTATCATTGCAGTACATATGGTGCTATACGTCCCTATGTCTCCGTGGACTCAGAGCACCAAGTAATAGAGTCACCACTGTTCATTATCATTAGATGATTATCTATTTAATGATTTTGATTTCCCTGTATGAAGGTGGCATGCTGAGATTCTTGGCCGGGAAGATAATACCACTGAGCAGGTAATTATATTGATTAACATTTTTTGATTTGATTAAATTTAAAAACAGTACACAGTGAATTAATAAAATTCATATTGTTTTCCTAACAGAAAACTGATTAAAGTGAATACAACGTCTATACCACCTCTCAGATCTGTCTGCTCTACTTTGCAGGGTGCCGTTACTAAGAATCCTCCTCACTAACACCAAAGTACCACGTAGCACCAAGGTACTTGTTGCCAGGGTGAAGGACAAGATTAACAAGGTACTAAATGGTTTCTTCCTCCCCCGTGTGTTACTTGCCAACACTGTAATTAATATAATAGGCGGTGCATTTGCATGGCAGATACTCAAGAGCCTGGCGTTGAGGGCCTTCATAAAATATTGAAATTAAACTCTTAGCCAGCACCCCTGTGTGCTGTTGCCTTGGTGACACCAGCAGGTGTGCAAATTTCTGCCCAACACATGGATCAGTCTGGATGGTGTGGGGGCAGTGAAGTGATCTGGCCGGAGCACAACCACAATCAAACCTGCCATTTAACAATCTCTATTTGTAAAAAGCTGTTTTTTAAACATATGCACAAAGACGTCTGTTGCTTTCACTCAGTCTTCAGTAATGACTCAGCGTAAAGATGCTGTGCACAAGTGATGTTGGGGATGTTGATTTGCTCTTTTTGTTTTCGTCCCCTGTAGTTTCCCTCTATCATGAACCCGGTGCTTGACTCAGTTGATGCCATTTCCTGCACTTGTGAGAAAGTCCTCTCAGAGATGACCTGTGAGCCCATCACTGGAGAGCACTACAATATTCTAGAGGTACAGAATATAAATAGAATGTATAAAGCATCATAAGCGAGTCCTTGAGATGTTACGTCAGTAGAACTAATACTGATAAAAATAGCATGTTCTTTTTTCAATGTAAAATGTCTTAAACCAGAAATTCCATTTTTACAGCCTAATTCTCTGCCAATGTTAACAACAGCTGTGTCATATTATTTACAGGAGCTCATGGACATTAACCAGCATCATCTGAATGTGATGGGTGTGGGGCACCCTTCCCTGGACACACTGTGCCGGGTCACATTAACCAAAGGGCTCCATAGCAAGCTTACCGGTGCAGGGGGAGGAGGCTGTGGCATCACCCTTCTGAGACCAGGTACTGTAGGCTCTGTATGCAACAACAGTGTGCTTTTTCAATGTTTGGAAAAACGTAAACGGTCTGTGTCTTTAAAAAAACAAAAAAAGTTCACAACTAAAAAAGGTGGCACATCATCGAAGCAAAAAATGCCGATAAAGCTTTACATTTTATTAAAATATCATTACAGATGCGTTTTTCGCCTTCTTCAGAGCATCAATAGTGTTAACACTTGACTGTTTTTAAGGGAGATAACACAATTCAAACTTCTATCTATCGTAAACCAACTGACAGTAATACCTTTCAACATGCAACTAGTAACACACAAAGAACAATATACTTACAGGCCTTTTTTTAAGATTACATCACTACTTATCATCTTCTGCTGACTTTGTCAAAATCAAATTAAACTGTGAACAGATTAGAATTAGAGGGCACCCTTCAAAGGTGATTGATGCTGCATTTCAACGTGCCAAAATAAACGCAAAAGAAGATTTGCCCCACGAAACAAAATGAATCCCAAGCATTATTTGTCAAACACTGCTCTGCAGAAATTAGAAATATTATCAGAGTGTGTTTCAGGAGATCACTAAACGGCCTCCTCTATTCTCTTATGGAAGGTCTGAAAGGTAACTCTAGACGTTGACATTGTGCACAATGTAATAATACTTACAAGTTAAGGGCTGCAAACAGCCATTAACTTTTTCTATTGACCAGTTTATAAACTGCAACTCTACAAAAATGGTCTGTATGTTGACCTGCTCTTCTGTGGCCTGGATAGGACGAACTAAAAGAGCTCTTAAAGTTGGTATTTCTGAGCATAAAACAGCTTTACATGGAGGCAAAACACGGCCCGCCATCCTCTCTGCGGTTCACTGGCTTTGAAAAAGTGAATCTTATTAGAAGAGGAGATCTACCATTCCTGTATTTATAGTTTTACTTTGAAACATTTGATGCATGATACAGCCGTTGTTCCTGTAAACCTGTTGTCTCAACTAGTTTGTATTTTGTCAGCAGAGTTACTAATCCTTTGATATCAAATTAAAAGCTCACTTTGTCCAGGCATTTCTGTGTCTTCCAATGGATTTGCCCTTTAATGGATTGAATTTGATAAGGGATGTTTGATGAACCAAACTGTCACAACAAATGTTCTGTTTTCCTCAAACGCTCCCTCACTCTTCCTCTCTGAAACAACGATTTGATTGGCAGGAAATGATGAGAAGGCTGCACAAGAGGCGTCCTTTGGTTTGCGGGTACTACTGTGGAATTGGTTATAAGGAAATGATATCATCCTCTCTCTGACAAAACAAACAAGCAAAGAACCTGCAAATTCAGTCTTTGTTTATGCCTGAAGCCTGTAGCAGACTGAATTTTTATACATCTAAATTCCTCTAAATATATTTTCAAATGCTCTTTATCTATTTTTCAAATAGATTGTCTGGTTTCTGTCTTCTCTAATGTTCTCAGAGAATCAGTGTTAAAAGCGCTATGAGTTGCTCCTGCATCTGAAGCTTTAAATTTAAACTTGAGGTATGGTTAGAATTATTATTACTGTACAGTTGAAGCGGGCTTTGGACCATTTCATCTGCAACAAACAGCAGGGAAATGCAAGACGTTTGGTAGGATCACACCATGCAGAGTCCTCATTTTCTACATCTGTGAGGTAATTTGCTTCAGTGAAGAGGTTTTGTGTGGCTCGGTTGTTGTCCTTTTGCTGTAAGTGATCCCTGAAAGCACCACTGTAGCCTGTTTAGTCATGTACACTAAACACATTAAACAACATCTGTCTCGTTAGCTTGTAATCCATTTTTCTTTTAATGTTTAACTGTGGCCCACACTGACATAACTTTTTTTGACATGACTTCATTATGACTTGTTTGTTTTGTAGAAACGGACTCCTCTGTTGTCCAGACTACGGTGCAGGACTTGAAAGACTGCGGCTTTGACTGCTGGGAAACAAGTATTGGCGGGCCGGGTGTCCAGCAGCACTCTCCTCTCTCCGTTAAGGAGGAAGTTCTGGAGATTTTAAACCGTTACTGAGACTGTGGCTGAACAAGAGGACAGCTTGTCTTCTTGTTGCTTTTACCTGAAGTCTGCTCAACTAATGAAGTGAGATGAGTGGACCAAGGAACATTTCACACTGAGCAGAGCTGGACAGAGCTTCCTGAATATTTTATTGGTTTTGAAACTAACAACAAGGCAACTGTGTCTCTAACAAATAACTGATATTAATTTTGAACTGTGGGGAAAAAAAATGTGTATTGAACACTTTGTCCACTAGATGGCATCAGAGTTGCACAAATATTTTTTATGAAGTAGGCTTTTATGGTAAGAGGCTCTGATAAATTGATTAATATATATATGTGAAGCACTGGCAGAATTAATTTATAGTTTCATCAAAATGATTAAGGCAGAGGGGCCAACACACCTTAATGGATCAGATGATTGTCAGTCATTAATTTCACTCTTGGCATTGTAACACGCAATGTTGTAAGGTAACCGCTAGAATGAAGGTGATTATTTTACAGAGAAAGAGATGACAGAGAAAATGTTTGTTAAATAAAAAAATTGGGGGGTTCTTTAACAAAACCCAATGATTATTATTCAGATTTCATCATTCTGCAAAGAGGTTTATCTAATTTGACGATTTACCTTTAACAGAAAAGCAAATACAAAATAATGCTGAAACCAAATCATTTTCTGTGATTTATTTATCTTATACCTCTTGAAAAACAATATGAATTATCTCTTAGGGTTAGGTCTTTTTTTTAATTTCAAAATAATGCATGCCACGCGCCGTTCGTTTCTGCAGTTAAAGACCATCTAGCTGTTTGTTTTGCTAATGGAGGAACGGGGAGATGGGGACAGCAGGAGTGTGTGGCCTCTCTGGAGCCTCTGGATTAGTGCCACTAAAATGTGAATCAACAACCAGCATCCTTCTGTGAGTCACACATTTGTGCTGACACATATATACACACACACACACACACACACACACACACACACACACACACACACACACACACACACACATGGACATACTCACCAGCTTTCCCAAATTGTCCTCCACCTAATTGCTCATCCTCCTTAGCATTACGAAATATTCTGCAGACGCAGTAGAAGGATCTGTTTAGAATATCCCTGATTTGGGGAAAAGGTCATAGTGGGATTCAGTTGAGTTGAATATCCATTTCATTTTCTATTTTTTAAATGTCATGAAGATTGAGTTGTACGAATCTGGCAGTGTACGTGAGTACACAACATTTGTCACCCTCCCTCCTTTTCCGCCTGGCGCCCCCTCTGTCCTCTTGAATTGTGTCATCTTTATGTCAGGGCAGCCCCCCGTCAGTGCGCCGCACAGTTGCCCCTAACCCCTGCTGGAATTTAATTACCACTGCG
The DNA here is from genome assembly GCF_027596085.1 of Anoplopoma fimbria. NCBI lineage: Eukaryota > Metazoa > Chordata > Actinopteri > Perciformes > Anoplopomatidae > Anoplopoma > Anoplopoma fimbria. The sequence goes on from NC_072461.1 coordinate 3,667,713, forward strand.
CTTTTCAATTGAAATGGCATTGACGAGGGGGGACAAGAGGGAGACAACAGAGCCTGCTTCATTTGAAGCCCCTCTCTTTCTCTTCCGTCTCATTCTCTCTCACTCCTTTTACCCCTGCAAGGCACAGATGGGTTTTTTTTATCAATGTCAGCGCCTGCTTCTTTCTGCTCTGATGAATAGAATCTAAAGAGGCCCTGAGATTATTTCAGATAACAGAGGGGGTGAAGAAAGAGGTCAAGGACAGAGGGAGAATGTCAGAATGAGAGAGATGCTGTCCGATCATTTAACATTTAACGTTTAGGGAGTTTTGTCTGGACGGATCAATGTGGCAGAATCAAGGATGTATAATTCATTTAGTCGAAACAGGAGGAATGAAATGTTAAATGTGAATCTGCTGAGTGGTCATGCTCAGTGTGGCACGTTCCCTCTGGTCTCTCAGTCCCCTGGTGAAATGCTTGTCAGGAGCCATTAAGATTGAACACAGAATTAGACGTGACTGACAAGATATCATGTTGCTGTTGGCTACTGGTTTGACTAACAGGGATTCAGCGTATGACTTCCTATAGTGAGCATTTGCATTAACATATAGAGGCCTCTGGATCACAGTGTGTTGTCCATTCTTATAATGAAAAACGACGTGTGTATATTATAATATATGTCAGGATATGAAAGGGGATGTGCAATTGGCCGCGGCAGAGAAGATTTGTGTGACCATTCTCTCCCAGCATTTGTATCGGCACACTGACTGAGGCAACATCCACATCATGAGCTCTTCTCAGTCCTGATGGGCTGCATGATCCTCCTGGGGGTGTTTGCCCTTTAGGGTAAGTGGGGGGTGGCGGACTGTGTTAGTTGCCGGGGTCCAATTAAGACAGTAGAGAACAAGAACGCTGCCAAAGGATTAAGTTTTAGGGAAGAACATTGGATTGTTCCTTTTAGTCCAGGCTAGTGCCAGCTTCCCCTGAAATAGGCAGTTGGAATTTAAGTTTCAGCATTAACCCTCTTGGACCTCATAATGAAGCAATGACTACTTGGAACCCCGCCTTCATTAGTTGAATATGTTTTCCAAAATTATCCAGTTATTCATATATTCACACAAAAAAAAATAATCTATAGCCAGACTAGTAAACTGAAGTTATGTGCGATCACAATGCCTCAAAATTACAATGCTGATGTTTAGCATGAGTACTGTTTTTAGCATGCTAGCATGCTAACATTTGACTATTCATTGTTTTGCGACCCATTGTGGGTCTCCTGAACCTCTCCTTGAAGGGACGGTTGAAGTGTTTTAGAGTTGGGTTGTATTAGGTTCTTATCCTTCAGTAGACGGCGGTCCACACGCCCCCAGTTTGGAGAAGCAGCCAGGAGTACCGACATGAGAGTAAAGCAAACTACAGCTGTGGATAAGGGCAGCAACAAAACGTATTTTAGAAACCTAAAAGAAAGGCACACATGAAAAATCGATATCAGTTTAATTAAACTCTATATTTAGAATATTTTCACCGCTGTCTCTTGCGGTCAGACAGCCTTTTCCTACCGGGAACTGAACTGAGTGTGTAACTTATCTATACTGTTGTTACAAATGGAGTCTGGTGGCTTTGACAAGAGCATAGATAAGTTTCACTTTAAGTTCAGTTTCTAGATGAGAACATTTTCTATTTATAGCATACACCTAAACTCATATATTATATATTTTTTAGGTGTCCAAACTATGTTTTGATGCTGCCCCCGTCCACAGCAGTGCATTAATCTGCTCTCATGCTTCTACTCCGGTCTGTTTCTCTAAACTCGCGGTGTGCCGACCGCCGTTTACACCGGCTATGGATAAGAACCTCATAAAGCTCCACTTCAAAAGGCCTCAACTATCACTTTGACTCTCTGACTCCGAAAAAAAGTTGCGAATGAGGTTTGCACCTGGAGGATTGTTTGGTCTAGAACTGGGCTTCCCTCATGTTTACGTATTGGACCCACAGCGTACAGACCTGCTTGAGCTGTATTATTGTAAACATCTGAAACACAAGACACAGAGCGACTCCTTGTTCACGTCCCATTTTCCATCATTGAATTAACTGTATCATGTCACTGTATCGATCCTGTAATTGATTCTGTGAAGACGAGGGCACCTGAAACATACTCTGTCATCCCTCAGTGCCAGGAGCGCCTTTGTTTAATTGCAGGCCAAGGCGCTGCTTTTTCTTGTTGCCTTTGAAAATCCTCATTGATTTTTATACCACCCTTCATCCTTGCTCTTCTCCGTTTTAAGAGCAAATCCCTGGCGTAGGAGTTGCCCAGAATGTAAAAGTATGAAATCTGTCGGTGATTTTCACAGGGCCTCCAGGTGCTATTCATACACGTTAACCCTGACCGTAAATAAGGCAGGCTTCTTTGTTTTAAACTGAGGAAGGAAGAAAAGAGGCTGAGCTACATTGTGCCAGTCCCTGTCTCATATGAGACCAGTTAAATGTGAGGTTGTGTTGGAAACACCCTCATCATACCGGGAGGGTCAAAGTTCATCAGTCTGCCTGTTTGGATTGTTTTTGTTAAAATCTTAGGAGAAAAGAGTTAAGTCCAGTTTTGCTCGTTACTTTTTAACAGCAAACAGTTTAATTTATTTTCTTTTTATGATGTGCATGAATGTATGGCTTCTGTAGTAGAAATACATTATACATTGACAAAACATTTATTAATCTGACGCCAGTAATCCAAACCGGAATTGTAATAGATCCATTTTTTTTTTGTCATCCTATAAACTGCAGTTTAGAAATAAATATATATTCAGTGCATTAGGGGTCTATAAAGAACAAAAATATCCTAAATGAAATTTGATTTGCATTAATTTGAGAAGCAGCTTATCCAACATTCATACTTTGAACTTGCTTTGAATTAGAAATAGGTTCTCATCGTTTCCCTGGGATTGCAGCCAATTTATTGGATTCATTTTTTTTTCTCTCTGAGGCTCAGGGAGGAGGATGATCTCAAAATGTTATCACATGACACCGTGTGATTGATGGACCATTAAAATGTCAGCCAGATGTACTTAAAACCACAGCTTTTAGGTTGATAAATTACAGCACAAATGGATACATAAAGCTGTTAGAAACAAATATTCCCATCTAGAGCTATTCTGCAGTCAGAAGGTAATGGATTTCCTATCTGCTTGTCTGTCTGTCTCTCTGTGTGTATCTTTCTGCACATTTCCCCCTCTCCCAGTGTCTCTCGACCACTGCAGTCATGTAATTACAATGGTACAGGTAGGAGTGTTCATATTTCATCTGCTGCATTCACGATAACATCTCATAATCCGAAAGCGTTGCAGAATTGGTATCTCGTTGCTCATGCATTATGAATGAGTCACTGATTGCTTTTTTGCATAGATTAGCAATCATTTCACAGAAATCGTTCATATAAAAATGTGCCAGGAGGGTTCTATCTCTTTTTCTGAAGAGTTGAGGTGACACATCCCGCCGCTTCTTAAGATAAGACGGATCAGGTGATACCACTTCTCTCCCTTGCCCCTCTGCTCCTTCTTTTGCTCTCTGATTTATTTCTCTATGCATATCATCATGGGGTCGGGGATAAGTGTAATTTTCAGCCCACTTTGCAACTGATTGCTCACTTAGTGAATATATTCAGCATCTGCAGTGTTATTGTGTTTGGAGCCAAGTGGCTAAGTACCACTGATATTCTTTGGCATCAAAGTAAACACTTGCTGACTCCAGAAGGGCACAGGGAGAAGCAAATCTTCTTCAAAGCTCTGAGATTGTGCTCAGCGCATATGGATTTCAGTGACCTCTGGTTGTCCCGACTGCCTCAGATTGGCATAACACGTAAGGAACTTGTATGGTCTCGTGGTTAGGAAAATAGGCTGGTGACTAGGTCGCAGTGTAAAGTCCCAGCTGAAGTTTACATACCACTTTTGTTTCCTGGCAGGCAAATAACCAGTTTTGCGCGAGTCAAATGTGTTTCACAGAGCATGTAAAGAGTTTTATAAACGGTGCGAGCCGTACAACCATGATTGTTTTATTGTTGCTGAGAGCAGTGTGTAGACTCGACATGAGACCGAGTTAAACTTAAAAGGACTAATACATAAAAGCTTCATTAGAAATTTTAAATCAAGCTTTTGTCTGAACTTGGATTTCAGCACCGCCTTGTTGCTGATCGAATAACGAAGGAATAGTGTCGACAGCAGGAGGTGTGTGGACGTGTGGATGCCTGCGTTGCGTCTCCCATCGTAACCTCTGGCCTTTGCCCCCTCCCCCACATGGGCAGACTCTCAGCCAAGGCCCTGTGGAGGTTGGTGCCCTCTGCCTGACAGCCTGTCACTGTGCTATGGTGGTGATTTTTTTCTGCAGGAGATGGTGTCTGATTGGGAGCAGTGTGTGAATAGCCCTGTCACACTCGATAAGCCAGCAAGACGACCTGTGACGGGGACATATGGCATGTTTGACAGGGAGAGAGGGTGCGAATCGCACTGAATGATAAAATGGTGTTTTTCCCCCTTCGGCAATGTCATGCTTTCAGGCAAGCGTGTGGACCATCGCTCACTCAAGCGGCTGACTCCGGCCTCCTTGTGACATCTCCTTCAAGGTCCTGGGTTTCTCTGCCTCGCGCCCGGCCAATTCTGACACTACAAGCCTATGCTGCTCACAGCTGCTCCGTTAGCTTGTCGATGTTGGGAACATAATTGGATATCAGTTTAGTTTAGTGATGCAGACTGGGAAATTCATTGTAAGAGCCATTTGTCAGAACTCCTTTTAAATCTCAGTGGTGCTGTAGCCCTTCATCCCGTCTCTTTACAGACAGTCGCACGCCTCACACTGTTGATTAATACACACACACAGTCTCATCAGAGGACTGTCATTGCTGGGTTCAGCCTCCTCAGGACCCTGGTTTATTTAAAGGGCCATGGACACATGAAGAAAGGAGAAGAAAACGAAAGGAGGAAGGAGACAAACAGGCTTGGATTTAAGTGTGTCAGGTAAATTATTGAGTTGAACTGCACGCCTCTCATCCTTACTGTCAGCTGGGTCTTGACTTCTGGTGTTGCAGCCTCAACTTCTATCCTTTCAAGTGTCACATTGTCTGTGTTTGTGGCCGTGACAGACAGCCCAGGTGTCACACTCAGGCTTCAGTGCACCATCAGGCGCCTCTGCTCTGGTCCCCAGTGGCTCACAGTCAGAGAGACAGCACAGTCCAATAACCCCTCTCCAACCCAGCATGTCTCGCTCCCCGGGGACTCCCCTGTGGAATTTACTCTCTGTCCATTGGGCCAGAACTTAGAAACTCTGCCAATGGTCACATGATCCTGCTTTCACTCTGAATGCTAATTATAACACTCCAACTGTTACAGTGCAACTGCCATTGTTGTGACTGTTTCTGCTGCTTCTTTCAACAAGAAACTTTTTGGAAGCCAAAGATCTCCTCCTCTGGTATAGATCAGGTTATCAATCTACAATTAATGATTCAGTATAAAGTTTTAAAAATGGCCTCATGTAATATGTAATCTGTATGGCAGTAAGTCATTAGCACATTTATTCAGTTACTGCACTTAATAAGAACTTCACCTTCCATTATCTGCTACGCTGCACTTTTACTCCACTACGTTTCTAACAATATTGTACCTCTTACTCTATTTTCATTATTTTCTTACTCATTTTAACAACCATAGTTACAAGTTTATTGGCAGATAAACATTTTACACACAAGATATATGATCTGCTTATAAGATAAGATAATTTGCTGTAGATAAAACTACCCAACAGTTTATAAAGTAGTTACAAATTGTGTCTTCTCAACTTGTTAAAACATCAAAATGCTGCTCACCACTTGATGCATCGGAAAAATAATAACAAAATATACTAATATAACACTTCACAAGTGCTTTTGATATTTAAAGTTATTTTTGAAGTAAAATTCAAGGGATTAGTTTCACTTTCAATCTGAAGGCTTCCTTAACCACTGCAGTCGGGACATGGTTAATTTAATTGAATCATGAGATATTAGATACATTTACCACATTTACAATAGCAGAAAATACTGTATGTCTATTTTTCAAAACACATACTTTTTTAGAGCTTGTTGTTGTCACTGACCTTGGGTTTGTGACTTCTTAACATAGTAGTAATACATTATTTTTGACTTTTGATTACTTATTTTAATTTTTTTAATTGAAACTAATTCTTGTTCAAAGTTAAAGTTAAATGAGTCTGGCTGCCTGTGTATGTTTACATATGATTAGAGGGTGTTGCATAATGCAGTCTCAGTTTGGCCTTCAGTTCTTGTATATCCATAAATTGTGTTGACATTTTCCCATTTCTCAGAGCTGCTATCTCTGACTATGTGAGCACTTTGTGACAGCTGCTGTTCCACTGGACACAGTTTCAAGCTGAGCAGAGATAGGCCAGGACCTTCACTCATTGACCCCGCATCAGATTTTTTTTGTTCTGGATTCCATCAATAAGGCCTGAGTGGCAGGCTATCCTCTCATACAGCCGCTCTGTCGAATGCTTAAGCAGACTCGGCCTTGCAATGAGATATGACCTCAGTGCTGCAATCGTCCTGCTGCAGACAGTTCCATCAGGAGACAAGAAGGGGTTTCCATCATCCGCTGCCCATTAGTGGTTTGATGATTGTTTGTTAATCAGCTGTTAGGGTCCTTGGTCGTCAGATAAACTTTAGTCAAGCAGCCATTTTGAGGATTTTGTCATGTTTTATTTCCTGCATTTTCCTAGAAGATTATAGGGATAGCTGGCACTACAACAATATTCATAAATATGCATCAGGCTTTGTTAAACACTAGAAGCACAAAAGTGTCCATTTTGCATGATTGCGTTCACTTACAGGCGGATAATATTGTGGAGGGAGCCATTCAACTCTTTGATTAGCCAACAAGATCTGTGAATGTTGTGAAAAAATATTCACATGAAAAAAAAAAAAGATTTCTATAATGTGTATCTTGATATAAAATGTTCATTATTACATTTTAATATATTGAAAATATTAGATTAATTATTGAGTATCATATAAGATATTTTAGTTATGTCTAGAAATCGGAAAATTAAAATGGAATACATTTAAATGCCACAGTCTCAGCTTTATAGATTTTTAAGGAAATTATAATGAATTCACAGCTCAAGCGTTTATTACTGATTTCTGTTTAAGCAGAAAATTATTCAACTCTTGCTGAACACATTTTAAAATATCCTGTCTTTACCAATCATGTATTACATTCATATCAGGAATCCAATGATTATTTCTCTGCCTGGACTGCTTTTTATGTACTTGTGATCTTTTTCGTTAGATGTGTAAAAAGTGGGGGAAAAAACCACAACCACTGAGGATGAACACTGAAGTATTTAGTCCTCATCGGTAGTCATGAGGGCATCAGCACTGATGAGCATGGTCAGGGTCACGGCACTTAACTCTCCAAAGGAGGACCAGTGCTTGTAATCACATAATATGTATGATCTCTCATTCAAGTGGAGCTGACATTCGGCAAATGGTTTCATGGAGCTGTGAGAGTTTTGCTCTCTGCATGCTCAGTATGATGTGTATATACCCATTATGTAAAGCATCTCAAATGTAGGCTGTAATGCTCAGGTTGGAAGAATGATTGACAAAATATTGACCATTACTTTTAGCACAGCGTGTGGACTGCTATGCTGCAGTAGATGTTTAATTTGTCTGTGTTCTGCAGTTCAGAAATTGAACCCGAGGGGATCATGCAGGAGCTGAAGCCCTCTCTCTCCGCTGTCTCTCCCTCTCTGTAATTAAGAACAACATTTTGTGTTAGATTATAGGGGAACCCATCGTGCCATTGAACTGGTCTGCCTGATTAATAAAAGGCAGCTAATTTCAGTGCAGGAAGGCAGCGCTCCAAAATGGCTCCTAATTACACATTAGGAGTGTGAAAGGCTCCTGCCGCTCCGGCCTCAATCCTCCACTCAACCCACACCCCTCCCCAGCTGGGCTGCGTTTGCTGGCCCACCAGCACATTAACGCTGCTCCCAGGAGTGGCTAATTCCAGCCAACCCGTCGGCACAATCAGTGGCAGATGTCAGGAATCGAAGATGATGAATTATGAATATCCCGGAGATGTGGATAGGATACCATCATTGGGGAAGGGGGGGGAGAGATTCCTTTATTTCTGTGCCATTTTGGGCAGCCAAATAAGCAGACAGATTCAGAAGGAGTGTGCAGTGGTCGGATAGATTGATTTCTATTCGTCATTATAAATGGTGTCCGACTGAAATTGGATGTTTTAGTGAAGTCGTCAAGGACTTTATGAGTTTGAGGGGCTGTCTGGCAGCACAGGGACTGTGTCTGACTGTGATAGTGGTAATGACTTCCTCTTCTCTCTCCCCTGGGTGGTCAACTCAAGGGCTCAGGCAGCTGGGAATGATGTCCCAGAGAGGGCAACATGAACCTCTCAGTGCACAGCATTTGCATGGCGACATGATTACAGCTGAAAATTGAGGAGGTGTGGTGAGGGTCGGGTCGGGCCGGGGGTGGAAGGTGGTGACAGTAACAGCTGCAGAGAAAAGGGCAGGAAATGGAGAGCAGTTGTGTTTGTTGCCATTGAGCCACATCCACAGAGGCATAATGGGGATGTTTTGATGAAGCATTATAAATCTGTGCTTGACGCATTGCATTTCCATAACTTGTAGCCTTTTTTTCTCCTTATTAAATCTAAGTTGAAACAGAGATTGAGTTCAGCTGAGCTTAACTGTAATAGATTGTTATCCAGGATCAAATATGTGGCTTTTAAACTGGAGGCAGGTGCAGGGGCTCAAAGTATGCCTGACCTTTGCACATACCCTTTTCATGTGAATGGAGGGGAAGCAGTGGACACTATCTGCTGTATCCGGGGACCTTGAGACACGCTGATGGAATCGGATTCCTTGTCAAAGCAGATGTCAAACTGATGCTGTGGTCTATTACTGACCGACCAGCCTACCGGTCAGCCGGCTGCCGATATGTGAACCTTCACCTGGACATCTGTGGGGGGTCACAACGGCGATGAGGGTTGAGCCTGGGGCAGGCTGCCAGGCCAGACTTCACCTTGCCACTTCCAATGAGCCCACAGTACATTTCCTCTGCCTTCCTGCCATTCATCACCACACCATGACAGGCAAATTCATCTGAGCAGGAAAGAGAAGCTAATCCTCTATATCTGAGACAGTGATAGACTTGCTGCTCCACAGGACCAATGAAATTAGGCTAAAACGGCTGTGGGGCTTCACAGGAAATTGGCCTTGCCAATCATTCGCAGCAACTCAGTGTTGTACCACAATCCTCAAATTTAATGTCAATCTAGCCTGCATCTGTTCACTTACACTGCCCTATTTTCATAATGCAAATGTATCCATCTCTGACTTTGATTGCCCTCTCACTAAGAAGTTGCTGCTTTAACGTGATGTGGAGATTAATGTAGAAAGATGTTTGGAATCCATAATTCGGGACTTCCGAGGTAAACAGTAGCCCTATGTCCATACTAAAGGATCAAGTATATATTATTTTAGATCTCTCCAATGCTCTGTATGGCTGTGTTGATGTAATTTCAACCCATTTTCCTGATGAGTGCCTCAGTTCGGACGCCCACACAGCTCCTCATAATCGCAGCGGTCAGCATATAAGTGGGCCCTCCACCAGCAACTCAGCAATATTGAAAAGTGAAAATCTATTCATCAACATGTTTTTCCGGTAACTACATCTGAATGCAGAGTGGAATCCCCAATAGGGTTGAGTCATTACTTTCAGTAAAATAACTCCATTAAATAAGAGCGAACACAAAGCTGTCCCCCACACACAGCCTCTACTTTTCCCCCGAGCTGCAGTCCCTCCTGCTGTCTCCCAGAGCTCTGGGATCAGAAACACTAATACTATCTGCCAGTTCAGTTCTACATAGATTTGTGAGGAGACCAGGGGTGATCATTTACCCCCCCCCTTTTTTTTTTTTCTCCCCTCAGGTGACACTCTGAAATATATTTTGTGTGCCCTTTCACTTCAGACGAGCTCAGTGTGGAGGAAGCCCAGAGGAGACTAATGAGAGAGCACAGGGGTATGGCTCCGTCTGCCTCCATGCCTCATTTTTCTTGATTTCAGCCGCTCCAGTGTCGGCATGGGCTCCTGCTGGTCAGGTGATGGCGGTGCCAGCTGGTGCATCCAGCTCGGACGGACAGCGATTCATTTCCCCCAGCTGGTGATTTATGGCACGGCAAAGCAGAGAGAAGCTGGTGTGCATGGCACCAGGCCGCCTGAGTTAGTGCACTGTCCGGCCCCGTCATGCTTTACCACACAGCGGGCTGGACTGCCTAATTTACGCTGGCAGACAGTCACATATATCACACCCCGTCTGGCCAATGAAGATTGGTGGTGTTTGAAAGGGTTTGTACACACAGTCGATTTTACCCACATGTTACTCCCTGTCCGGCATTGCAACAAGGAATATTATTTTTCTTTTTTGTCTCCTTCTTTGTCTATTTCATCTTTCATGCTTCATTGCTGCACCTCTTTTTGTTCTCTCTCATCTCTATCTTTCTCCATCGCCCCCTCTCTCAGTGTGTGGACGTAATGTGAAGTGACTGTGTTGGAGGGAGGCCCTCTCTTACTGGGCCGGCTCCTGAGGACTGTGCCCTTCTGTTCAGGAAAACTGGGGGAGGTCACAGTAGGTAGCTCCCTCGAGCCATGGCGTATTAATGCCTGGGCTGACCTCGGTGATAAGAGGGAAGCTTTGGGCGCATGTTTGATTCATGAGTCCATCCTCAGTGGGCCCTGGGGGGCTTTTTCCACTGCTGTCCTTTTACTGGCAGGGTGGAGGGTTGCTGCAGGGGAGATCAGTCCTGTCTGTCACAGAGAGGTTGGGGTGTGATAAAGGCACAGGGCTGGGAGTGGGCCAGAGCACACAGATCGGCCCCTGTGTATCGGACACAAGCAATGACTTAATGGTGGGCGGTGATGCGACAGGCCAGTGTTGAGGGTTATTAGAAAGGATATCGGTGATGGGGCCTGACATCATGAGCACCCCACCTGCCTGGAGGAGGGTTTGTTCAGGAGTGGGGTGAGAAAGCGAGTTGAAGGGCACTTGGCAGTTCCACTTCTTTCAGTCTTTTTTTTTTTTCTTTTTTCTTATTTTACATTTTCTACCATTTCAAAATATTGGACGTGTCTGAGGGCTGGCAGAAAGGAGTGAGATGGCTCAGATGGGGTGGAAGATGGGGTTTGTGGGAGTAAGCCGACACAGTTTCAGTTCCAGCACATATCTCCAAATGACATCCTCTGGAGTTTGGTTAGGGATTACTCCTGTCTAATCCTGACAAATGCTGCAGAGTGAGACACATCTCTGACAACAGAGCAACTACTGTACACAGCATGTGATGACCATGGTGATCGGTTTAAATAAGAGCAGGGTACAGGACATACTCTCATGTGCTCACAACATAAATAGCTGCATGTGCTCTGATGGAAAATCTTTATTAACAACATGAGAATTGCCATAAACAGAATGACAAAGTCAAATTTTACAAATTTAGAGAATATTTTGCTCACTAAATGGTCAATGAAACATTTGTGTTTCGCAAAATGTGAGTTTTCAGGCCATGGTTGCATGCTTTCACAAGAAATGGTTTTCTAAAAGCCCAGATCTGGGTAATTACAGTGCACATACACAGAGAGAGAGGGAGGCACATCCTTGAACAACAGTATCTTGCCAGACACTTCAGAGCTCCTAATGCCAGCTGTTTGAATGTGGCTATGTAATACATAATCCTGATTTGTGTTCCTTTCAGTCACCAAAAGATCTGTACATGCCTCAAAGAAACTTGTCAAGGCTTTTCAGCGCACATTGCCTTCTCACAATCAAGTCGATGCTTGTCAACGTTACTGCTATCAAAATAGTCACAGAAGGGAGGGGCAATCCATTTTTCACATATCCCATTGCTGTCACCTCCTTGTGCCCGTCACTAATCTTTAAAAGCTATTTGCAGTTTTAATATAGATCTCAAATCCCGTTTTGCTGTCTCTCTTCCTCTTATGCACACACACACACACACACACACACACACACACACACACACACACACACACACACACACACACACACACACACACACACACACACACACACACACACACACACACTCATTGTTCTTCTTTTGTGGTTTGATGGAGAGCTGGGTTTGGTGGGTAGAGCAAGCCTTCTCATTCCTCCACGCGTTCCCATGGTCGTGCTTTTGTTTTAGCTAAGCCGGTGCCCCCGGATTAAAGTGAAAATAATCCTTCTTTCATTGTTGTTTTTGTTTTGAAAAACCTGCTGAAAAGCGATCTGTTGATTTGTCTCTCATCTTTCACAGATTAAGTTTAAATTGAACGATGAAAGGGGAATTTACTGGTAATGTCTGTTTGTGTTTGTGCGTGCTACGGCAGAGGTAACGTTGACTTTGTTTCTTCTGGTGATTTTGTTTTGAACACGGTTGAGTGAAGAAGCTCTACAACCTTTTCCAATTTTACAAAGTGTTGTGTACACATTGTAAGTGTAGTGTGGTGTGGGGCGCATTTGCTGTGAAATGTTCTGTATGTTTAATTCATCCAATCTCTGATTCATATCCACTTGAATTATTGTCTGGCCCTGCAGCCAAGCTACCCATTTGTGTCAGATGGCAGACTAATGGTGATATTAATGAAGTCATTGCTTTAGTCAGAAAATCAATAGTCACTCAAAACAGTCAATGCAAGCGAGTCGGCTCGAATGGTGACCTAGTTCCCATGTAATGACAGCTCCTAACCCATTCTTCATTGTGTGATGCTTACAGCATCTGCTACCATACTGCCATACCATCATATTTGTGCAACTAAACACTGTGGAATACATTGTGCAGCATCGCAGAGTATATAAGGAGAAAATTGGGGCAGCTGTAATTTCTTTGTTTGTATGTGGCAATCAAAACTGCGAAGCAAAAATGAATTTGTTGATGCGTCACACGACTAGTAATACAAATATCATTCCACATCATTAGCTGTGAACAAATGGCACCAGGACACATCAACCCAGTATTCTTTTGGCCACAGAAGGCAAGGGGCCAAGTGGGGCCGGGAGTTTAACCTGGATTTGGCATTAAACAGCCCGGCTGTTATTGTTGGGTCTGTAAAGGACCAGGCAGCGTTAGAGTTGGAGTGGGGCCACGCAGAGGTCAGCAGGCCTCAGTGGTCAACTGAGCAATGAGGAAAAGGTGTGAGGGGCCTCTGTACCAGCTCTGGTTCCTGCTTACAGAAGCAGCCCTGCACCTCACTGACATCAGTCAAAACTCACGACTGTGTTATTACTGTGTTCTGTTGTGTGCTCGGAGATGAATAGGCTCTGCATTCAGATCAACAAAGAGCCTTGGCATGCATACAGGAGCAGGAAGTGGGAATTCTAATACTGCTTTATCATGGGCAGTAAAAGAAGACAATACGAGCTGTCCCCTCTGAACTGGTTTAGTGAACACTCAAATCCCCATCTTCTGTAGAGAGATACGCCCTGCAAGTTATTTCATAGAGAAGACTTTTTTTTTCCAAAGTGGTTTTCAATGGCATGAGTGCTTACTGGTTCCAGCGCTGTGAGCTTCAGTGAGAATCAGTCACACCTGCTGTATAAGTGACAAGTCTTATGTTATCCCTGGAGTTACCATGCAACAGTCACACAAGACAATTATCTCTGTACACTTGTGTAATAATTACTTTGCTTATGATATGTTGTGGTAAATATAATAAATTATAAATGTAATTCATCTCTTCTCTTTCCGCATATGTATAGTTTTCATGAAAGCAGAAAGGAGTAAAATTATATTTTACCACAACGGCTATAGGGCTTGTCTGTCACCAGCCTCCGGTGTCAATACTCAACATCAACAGAGTGCAACTGTGGCAGTTGCAGTAATGTCACTTAGCATCCCCCGACACCATTCTCTCAACAGGTATTCCCTGTTTTGGTGCTTAGATGACAACAATGGCGATGCTCTCTAAAACGTCTGGTCAAATCTGCCATAGGTTTTCAGTTAGGTTGAGATCTGCTCACTACAAAGGTCATAGCTATTTGATTCACAATATTTTCATACTTTTCAAACAATTCAGTGACCCAAGAATTTGCAAAGAAGCACATGTTAAGGCTTTTCTCTATATTGTTATTGGTCTATGCTGGGTAAAATACAGTAAACCTTCGTGCTCAAAACTGAAATTGCACTGCAACAATGCTAAAGTTAAAATGTGCAGAGCTTGATAATAATGATTGTTTGTGCACAAAGGGCATTAATCTGCGTCTGTGGGGCTAACTGAGGAACAGCGACGCGAGTCAGCGTCTCCTCTGTGGGCTGCAGAGCAGATGCAGCTAAAATGCTGTTACCAGAGACAGCTTGGTCCTCGGGCTAAACTCAAATACCCAAATGCCAACCCCCTCCCCCCATCCCCACCCACCACCCCCTCAACCCCTTCAGCAAAACTTCCACATTTTAATCCAATAGTGTGCATAGAGCTTGGGGAAATGATATTTAGGAGACAATGAGTGCCCTGCAGAGAAAAAGAACGGAGGGGGGATTAGAGTGTGTCTCTGAAGTGGCTTTGACTCCCCTACTGATGGAGAGTAATTAAAGCAACCTACTGTGTTGTCGATGTTGCTAAAGGGGGATAATAATGAAACATCACAGCTCATAGAGCTCCGGCCTGCAGCACCTTACTTTGGCCTGAAGGCCTGATTAGTAGCAAACTCACTATGTAGGTTGTTCCTAGACTTAAAACGTATTACTAAGACTCACAGCAACACGCTGCTGCTTTCAAATGTTATGTGATCACAGGCTCCTTTGATGTGTGTCTAATATAATTTACGTTTTGATCAGATGGTACATAAGTCAGAAGTACACACACTACCTGGCCCCTCCAATTACAACTGAGCTGAGAGATAACTATCACAGTTATCTAAGATCACTATTTCCACAACACAACAATTACACACAAAACTGTGTAAAGTATGTGACTCACCCTTATTGCCTGACTCCTCTTATCTTCCTTTAAGATAATCTGCCAAGCCCCAAATGCCACTGCCTGCATCTTGAAACATGTCAGTGGGCTCAACAAAGTGTATCTTTGATACAGCATGGAATAAAATGGATGACTGACTTACACATAGTGTTCAGACTCTGAGCTGTGGTGTCAAACAAACACCTGCTCTCCTGTCTCCTCTCTGTAGGTTACTGAGGGTCACATCAGCTGTGAGTCCTTTGAAATTTTTACCAAAAGCCCTAAAAACTTTACAGCCACCTGACAGACACCTGGCTGCTGAAGTGACCCTGTACGGGTGTATTATTGGGATGGTAATGTTTAATTTTATGTCCGGACATTGAGGCAATTTTGGCATCATCATGTGCTTGTCAAGTTGGACTTGTCTTTGTAATTATACAAATCAATTTATTGGTCATATTAGATGTAAAGTTTAGGTCTGGGACAGAGACTTACACTTTGCTATTTTCTCTTGAAATAATTTTAAATGGTAATAATGCAATATAATTTGATAATTTCCTATGGATGATTTGTCACTGCAACAACAAAGCAGAGGTGTTTGTTGTTCCCTTCTTTATAAATAATACTAGCATTAGGGCTGTTGTGAAACAGATCACGCCTTCACAAGGCTGTTAAGACATCGGCTGAGCTGGATGCTTGCAGCTAACAGGGCTAACAGTGCAAAAAAGGTGCTGACAGAGCTAACGGTGTTTATATCTGAGGGGGAACAGGAGGGGAAATGCCACGCTTCTGCAACAATACTGTCTATTTTTCAGTTGTAACTGCTGGATGAGAGCAGTGCAGCTAACCAGTGTGGCACGCCCATGTGAACCAACATGCTCTAAAAACACCACAGATGACCCGGCTATGTCAACAAAGAACGGAGAAGCTCGGATAACAACACACACAGAGCGAGAGGGACTTCATTTTCTGCTCAGGTAGACATTACTCCACGATATATTTACAAAGATATTAGTTGTTTACTGCTTTATTAATGCTTTGAATGTCCTGTATAGAACCTTTAAGTCGGCAACATTTAATTTAATTTGAGTTGAGCACAATGTTACTATCCCAAGTTTAGAATCCACACACGATGTTTTCAAAACATTTATTCAAATGTATTCATCCTCAGTGGAATTTTTTGTTCCTCAGAGTCGAAATCCTTATGTTCCATATTCATCAGGATCAAACGCTTATCATGTCTGTACTTTCGATCCCCCCAATAAACAGACTTTTCTCGTACAGTGCAGTTTAGATTTTCACATGGTTAAAAAGTGGAACTGGTATTACAGGTGAGACTGTGGCAAGTTTCACCTAGTCTATTTCTGTCAAGATCAACAGTTGCCATCTCATCATGAGTGGTTTGGTTTGGAGGCAGTTCAGAGTGTATTAAAGCAGAGGTCGCAGTAGAAACAGCTGGGATAATGCTCAATCTTCCTAGACACATGTGGATAATGGATCATTTTCATTCCAATTCCCATGCGTTTGCGCAAGTTAGGGGGTATACAGCAAGGGTGGAGGAGTCAGCAGATGTTAAATTAGGCATGGAGTGAATACATAATGAGCTATTAAGGCAGGAAAACATGTCCTGAATATGGTGGTATGTTGCACACAGATCCCAAATGGTCAAAAGACTCCGTCTCAAAGCCTCACCCCCTGGAGTGGGCCCAGCGGGGGAGAGGATATGGGGAGGATGGATTTTTTGAGGAGGCCAATTCTGACGCTTTTTTTGAATTTTGGATTTCAGCATTTAGGTCAAACTTTACCTCGGGTCTTGAAACCATCTGCTCCTGGGATGCAGGCCAAGGCCACAGGGCAGGCTTGTGTTAGCAAGCAGGAAGCCGGCGCCATCTCAGGCTCTATGAAGAGGCCCTGTAGAGCCCCGCAAATCCCTGTGATGTGCCCTCTCCCTACCCTGTGTTTCAGGTGTTTTCCCTTTTTAGCTGCATCCTCCAGGGAGCCAGCTTTAAAATGGATGATTGCCTGCGACCGTCGCATTAAAAGCATTAATCCCGCTCTTATCAAGCAGCGAATGATGAATTAGGAGCGTCAGCTCTGGGCTCACCTTTGTTGTCATTTGAACAGAATCAAAGCTTTAAATCACAGGGCTGCACCTGGTAATAGGAGGGGGGATGGCGTTCTAATGCTGTGTGTGACAGAGCCGCATTGCTTCCAGCTGATTTAATAAGTCCAGAAGGAGGGGTTGGCGCAGGGCTAAATGAAAATTTGAGCAAGGTTTTAAAATATATGATTGCAGGATGAAACGGCAGTTGCCCTCATTTCTCTTTTGTTAGAGTTCCTTTACCTTGCTGTGTAATTCAAGTCATCTGAATTTGAGCTGTCATTCAGTCATTCTCAAGCCGGTTTTTGGTAATGTTTGTATTAATGCAGCATTGTATGTGCTCAGAGTACGCCACTTGCTTTCCCTTTTCATGGCTGGGGCCAATGGGAATTCAAGTCCTCTTTGAAAGATCAGACCGACTTGCTGATGTTTTTGACAAGTTTCCACTGGGGAAGGCCATGTTATAATCAAGGTTGATTTGTTTAGAGGTAGAGCATGTGTCAGTACAGGAGCAGAGAACATGCTCTACCAGCAGTAGGACATTCACTCCCAGTGGTGCTGAGCTGCTGCAACACTTTTTGCAACTCACAACAATAGCAGGTTGTGCTGCTTTTATAACACTACTGATCTGATACAATATGTCCGTGTGGTGTGAATTTTACTGACTACATTTCATATTGAGGCGGAGGAGTGCACCGATTGAACACGACAAAACAAATCAACCCTAGCTTTTTACGTGTACATGTTTGCATATTTTAATGAAATTAAATTGTTTATGAGCAACATTTAAGCAGCTAACCTCTCTTGTTTATGGACTGCTGCCGTGTATTTATCATAAAAACATGCGTGGAATTAAGCAACTGCTTTAATGAGAAAAGACAATTCAACTCTATTATTAAATTATTTTACCACTTTCATTTCTGTAAATTCCCACATCAAAGCAGCTCATTACAATTTGTTAATTAAACCTAGAATAAATGAATCTCACTTCAAAATGCAGCAAATGAGAGTAGATTTCTTTTTTTTCATCAAAATATGGTTTTGACTTCAGTAGCCTAGTTTTTTTTTTCTGCATCATCTGAGGCAGCTAAAGGTGATTTTCCACTTTCTAAATTATATTACTTTTCCCACGTCCCCATCTTCTATACTATTCCTATTTTCCTCATTTCTTTTCTGAACACCCACAAGGTCTGCAAAGCACTCAGCCAGCTCAATCCATACCCTTCAAGTAGCATGGAGACCACTCTCCTTTAAGTCTGTAAATGCTGCAGAGAAATATGTGAAAAGACAGTTATGTTGCAGTGAATATTAATGGCTCTTTGAGTGCTTGCTCCCTGGTAAACAGAAGGATTGAGTTGACATGTAGCCAAAGACATAATTTAAATCTGGGGAGGTCACAGGAAACATTAGCAAATTATCTACCCAATGCCTTCCAAGATCTCCCGGCAGATAATGGAAAAGCCAATCTATTTGGCTGATCGGTATCTTATCGGTATAGGCTGAGAAAAGCTCACAGTAATTTCACTTGATATGATAGAAGATTTCCCTTCACTTTGAGATTAGGTTTGCCTCAGGGGTCTGTGCTATAATTGTAAGCTCCTAACAAGGTGAAACATTGGTGGAATTCACAACTATATTCTTCATGAAACATACATACTCATCTCCCTCTGTGAGACAACTACATTGTGTGAGATGAGCATGTGTGAGTAAACATGCATGTCCTGCGGTTGATAGTTTGGATAAAGTGGGGCGACTATTGTCAAAATGTTTCCTGTAATGCAATGTAAAATGTCATATCCAATACTGGTATTCCATGTCTAAGTTTTCTAATAATGTATACCTAGTTAAATATTATTTTCATTTAGTGTTAGTTTTATTTTTCTATGAAAGTTAGAACCAAACGACACCAACTGAGAGACCGTTCCACAAAGCCATGCCGCTAGCATGGCTAAAAATTTAAAATCCAAAACAGATGGGAAGGGAGATAGATGGATGGATGAGAAGAGGGATGAATCATTCATTTAATCATAATGTTATCCAAGGTGCGGCCAAAATATCATACCACTCAGTCTAAATTATGTTTTTCTGCCATTATGGGGTCATTCATGGTGATAAATGTTTGCACTTGATGTTGGTAAAGCGGTTGTCTGTGACCTTAAAGATGTGGAAATGAGCCATCAGTGAACTTGAGGCCATCTGTTGCACATCTGCAGACTGAAGGTCCGTCTACTTCCAGAGGAAGAGCGGAGGAGAGGAGAGGAGAGGAGAGGGGGAGACAGAGACAGAGTTGAGTCTTACCTTAATCTTCTTTCTATCCAGTCAGATTCCATCAGACTGGTTTCTTTCCCATATTGCTCTGCCCTCTGAGGTTTTGTTTTAGTTAGGCCCGGCTGAGCTACCTTCAGAAAAACGTTGGTCAATCTTGACGGGAATGAGCTCTGACAGTTGTGGCTATAAAGTGGAAACAGATACAAGGCCTTTTGTATGGCCTCTGGAATTCCACAGCTCTCTGGAGCCAAATCAGCTGTCCTTTACACCTATCGATCCGAGACCATTGATTCCTCCGCCGATTTAATTTGCTTTCTGGTGTCTGATTAGTAATGATTTACAGAGCCCTTTGTTCTCCAAGCAAAACCTGAAAACAGTCCTTTTGATGAATTATCTATTTTTTTTCTGTGCCCTTTCATGTATGAACCTTAAAAATTCATAGGTTATGATCCCACCCAGCAAAGAGGAGCATGTTCTGCCCTCTGGTGATCAGTGGGAATTGGAGGAGCCTGTTTTCAGCTCACCACAGTAAATCTAGCAGCAGAAGTCATCAACTCAAGATACACTCCCATGGAAGACTTGCTGACAGGTTTCTGCTGCTAGATTTATAAAGTATGGACAACCTTTGGTAGAGACTGGTTATTGACTATTTATATTAATGCATTTTAATGCAGTATTCCTTGATAAAATAAATTGGTAATATTAACTGTGTACCACTCAGGGTACATTGCTACTAGATAATCTCTTTCTAGGTGTTCCTGTATGATAAACTATAGCACTGCATTTTATTGAAAGGCGGTGTCAAGGAGTTGCCGGAGCTTCAGTAGAAATTCTGCAGATTTATACAAAAAGAAATAGCCTTAGTACTCGTGGCACTCCACTTCAGTTCCCGTTTTGTCCACCAACTCCTGTAAAAACAAAAGCACTTCAACGAGAGCCACTGGAGTCAGCAATAATGAGTAGTGAACCACAACAGTGAAAGATGTGTGTTGATCCTCAGTGGGATCAGCAGTACAGCAACTCCTTCATTCGTTTTGTTTCATGGATATCAGTCCCAATAATTTGGAAATAACATTATGATGTATATTATCATAGGAAAATAAATAATATATACATATACCGATATATGGTTTATACATACATATTAAAGTAAAGGGGTAAAAGTGCCTGCCACGCTCTCAACTTGGTGTAACCTCCTCCCACCATGCGGTGCAGACGGAGCTCTCAGGTCACAGCTGCAGCGTGCGGGGGATGTCAGGGCACGCCGGGTGGAAACCTGTGCCTGAGAGAAGTTTTGTTGAAGGGAAGATTTAGAGATTCTCCCCTGCTGTCAGGATGGAGGGCAGGAAGTGAAACTTGTACCAAAGCATCTCAGCTGGAGGCCGCACTCTTCCCTCTTGTGCCGTGACCCGCTGACTCCTGCTGCATCTTTCTGTGGTGTTTACAGCCCAGTGATAAAACATGAGAACGACTTTCATGAGCAACAAAGTATCCCGATAAAAACTAACATAAAAAGACAAACGTTCTGCACTCCTAATAGAAGCTTTAGTGCTAACCGTGTTAGCGTATTGACTGACAATTCTGGAAGATTTTGCAAGAGTAAGATGTCACATATTGTAAGAGTTTAGTAGATTCCATTAAGGAAATGTAGTGAGATGAGAAGAAATCAGTCAAATGTCTGTGCATGAGTCAGGAGATGTTTGACCTAGCATGAAGCCTGGACAGACTGGACACGCCCCCCCCTACAGCCAGAGCAATACTTGCTTTTTATATGCGTTTGCATGTGCATGATGGCTGCCTCATGTGTCCTGCATTTGCTTGGAGTGTTGGTCATGCATGTCCTCAGAAACTACAGGTGCACAAGATGCAATACACACATGACTGATATCGGCAGTATGGTGATATGACATGTGGTGCTTGATTTAGGGGCCTTACAATCCATCTACAATGGTGCCCCTGTCGTTTTTTTTGCTGTGATCTCAGAATTAAACAATAGTAACCTTCACAAGTGTCGAATGTGTATTGTTTACATCAAGCCTTCCTTTTTTTTTAGCTCTGACGTGAGCCAGGCTAGCTGTTTCCCCCAGCTTTCAGTTTTAATGCTAACTTAGTATTAAGCTAATCAAATAGACATATTACCCAAAATGTTGGGAAATATGTTTATTTGATTTCCTGCTGAGAGGAAATTATTACTACCAGTCATGACTGCATGTTTTATCAGCGGACACCTTATTTAGCTCCTATGTGCTCCACTGTGTTCACCAGGTAGCGTTCAGTTTATAGAGCTTGTTCACTGAGAGCGGTTTGAGAATACCAAAACAGTAAGTTGAGGGCCAGACAACTACAACAATGAGCTACATCTCACTATAAAGCTCTGTACAGCAGAGGGGAGCTGCAGATTGGGGTGATAATTCTCTTTAGGTTAATCATTATAAGTGATACCTTTCACGTGTCATATTTATTACCATTATTGTAATGGTATCACCAACACAGTTTGTAAATCAGAGCTGACAGTGCTTTTGAGAGTAACTTCACCCCAGGTCTGAGCCAAAAGTCAACCCAATGCATATTTTTTAAATACGCGAAAAGTGGGCAGGGTACTTGAGAATAAAACCACAGCCATGACAAAAGCCTCAATGCAGCGTCAACAGATATGAGTGGTAGAGCTAGGAGACTATTTTGCCGGGAGGACAGCGGGCGCCAGCCCTGGAGATGGACCATCCCGGCTTTAGCAACTCAAATTCAGCCAGAGCAAACCCTAGCACCCCTGTCTCCAGAGGGGCCGCCGGCTCTCCTCCCGGCTGCAGCCTCCGGCAGGGAGCAGAAGCCAAGTGCTGCCGCCAGCAGTTGCTGTGGATTTAGCAAGCTAACATTAGCCAGCGTTTGAGCCCTTTTCAGCCATGAAATAAATATTTTTATGTGAATTCGACAGATATGTTAATATTAAGATCAGCGTTGGTGTGTTTCATCATAGTACAGTCACTAGATTTAGTTTATAGCTTTGAAAACATGTTTAATGGTGCAGTTACTCTTCAACTACCAGTATGTAAGAGTCACATTTCCATATGGGGCGCTGTTGATGTGAAATAAAGGAAAGTCACGTAGCCTCTGGTGTGTAAATGTGAATGTTTGCCTCGAGTCATTTGACTGCCAACAGACATGAAGACCCGGGGGAAATGAGGTGTGACACACGGGCCCACACACGCCAGGTTGTGGCAGTTGTTGCTTTGATGATCCTGCGAGCTTATGGGTCTCCAGGTGAAACACAACTCCTTGTCCCAGACGTTGACTGTAAATATCCCACTGTTGTCTACACCACACCAGTAGGGGTTTGACTTTCCCTTCATGCCCTTTCATGTTATTTCCCCTTATGTGTTATTCACAGTCTTCCTGAGAACTTTCCTGATTTGTTGCTTTCCAAAGCAACAGCGCAGTAGATTATTATCCTTTGTTTTGTGTGTTCTGGACTGTCTGTGTGGAACAATGGGAGAAGATCTTCTCTGATTATTTGATAATTGATTATGATATTTGAGCCTTGTCTGCAGCAGCCCAGTAGATTACAAACTCTGTTGGGCAACCGGCTTCAAGAACCCCACACCTGGGCTGATGGTGAGATGGAAACAAAAGGATCCTTGATCAGCTCAAGATACCCCATCTTAAATAACCTGAAGCACAGCATTTGGGGAAAACAAACTTATTTGAGATGAAAGCAGTCTCTGTTCATGAGTACCCAAAAATCAAAGGCCAGCTGTGCCTCTTGGTATGTAAGATCATGTGTAGTGACATTGGTAATAAAACCAATTTGTTTTCAATCAGATAGAACATCTTGTGCCGAGATTCCTGTGTTTTTCGGAAACAGGCCTTGATTATTGTTCTGCCCTTGCCTTCAAAGTAAGCATCAATAACACCGCCTCATTCGCAGGTGTCAAAAGTACAATGCAATTCGAATACACACTGTCACATTCTCTCTTTCTGTCAAATTATTACTCTCTGTCTTTGCACTTTGTTTGCCATCAAAAAACATCAAGCAGGGGGCCCACATGTTGTTCTCAGGCTTCTGTTTGTGTTTGTATATGAGATTGTGTGAGTGCATGCATTTTATGTGCACAGTGGGTGTGCACTCAAACGCAAGCTGATGATGGCTTGTGACGGCACGATTGATTTCTGGCAAAAATAAAGCAAGCCGAGGCTGCGCCGAGACAGCAGGTGGAGATTTCTTTTAATGGCAGAGAGGCCCAGCCAGACTCCGCTGAGACACCTGGAGTGAGTATAGTGCTCTTAAGGTCAGGGTACGTGTGTGTGTGTGTGTGTGTGTGTGTGTGTGTGCATTCTGCATGGTGAACACACGGACAATCAGAGCTAGGCCATAGCATAACGTTTGATACAGAATGTTTTTCTTTGGATCATATTCATTGAAATAATCATTTCAGAGTGATCATTAACTAAAACCATTCTTCTCTCTGCAGCAAATAGTCCAGAAACCATATCTATTGCATAGGGCTTTAGAAAGATATATACCTAGTATAGTATACAGAGTTTGGAAGGTGATGTTTTTTTTCCAACCTTTCCGAAACTAAAAATAAAAGCTTGTAAGTAAGTTTCATTAATGGATTACAGTGTGTGTTTATCTGCTCTAAGGTAAACTGCTAACATTAGTGTGTCTTGCCAACAAGCTCACTATGTACATTTGTAACCAGGCGTTAATTCCAAGGCAAAGGGACTAAGGGGAAATTGAAAAAGCAAAACTTAACTCGTTGTGATTACAAATGCAATGCAAAGTCGCGAATAGAGGCAAATGTTAATTATGCAAAATGTCCAGTCATTTGTGTATTTGCGCATGTTGAAATAATCCAACCCAAGCAAGAAAATTGGATGATGCTGTGTCAAAAGCCATTCAGCATTGAGATACTATATTATTTATTTCGCCATACTTTTTATTTGTTAATTGAAACTAAATCTGTATATTTGGACTCACACAGCAGTAGTAAACTAGCCGACATGTGGCTTGCTAGATACAGTGAATACAGCTTGGTGAAATTCACAGAGCGCCCCCGGATGATGTTATGAGCCCAGACAGGCTGGCGTTTTGTTTTCCTGTTGTATCATTGACTTTCAGTACATCTGCAAAGCAGCAATAGAGATTTCGGCCATGTCTGATGGAACCGGTAAGCCTGCCTTCCTCTAGAATATCCAGCATGAGTGACCCGAATAAATACAAATGATCCCTTGGTCAGACTCGCGACTAACAGAAGGTGAAAATTTGCTTTGCATTGGGTGTGAACAGAACGTTAGTAAACCGTCGATTGTCTCTAATGCTGTATTTCCACTGCATAGTGAGGCACGGCTCCACTCAAGTTGACTCTCTCTTATTTGGTTTTCAGTTAGCCAAAGTTGGATAGTACCTGGTCACTTTTGGAACCACCTCGGTCAGGGTTTTATACTAAAAGGTGGAGTCAAAACACTGACGAACGCTTATTGGTCAGAGAGAATCATCACTAGTGCAAAACAGGACATCATGCAAAAAAAACTACCATTGAAATATATTCAATACAGCGATATTTGAATCCACTCGAGGCGAACCAGGTTTTAACAAAATGGTAGACGGCAAAACTACGCCCTACACTACGTACACTACGCTGCACAATTGACAAAAGACAGAAGTTTCTCTGTTTGGTTGCTGTTGGTGAAAGGATTCAGCGTGTTTTGTGTTGAAGATAATTTCATGGCAATTTGGCGCGGTGTGGGTATGGTGATTAGCTTAGAACACTGCCTTCGCGGTGGGTTACTATCTGCAGAGAAAAACGAATTCAAGAAAAGGACCTGGTACCAAAAAACGAGTTGAGTTGAACCATGCATGAGCCATTTGTCCTGTCTGAGTGCTGCAAACTTTCCTCTCCTCTGCTGTGGTGGTTGTGGCCGGGTGTCCTCTCACCTCCCCTCCCCAGAGGGCCCTCTCCCTTATTCAGTTCCCCCTTATCTGCCACATCAAAGGATCTTATTACGAGCTGTGACACCAGCCCCACCCTGATCCAACCTGTTCCTTCCATCACGTTTAAATAGCTTCACATTGTATTCATAATAGGTAATGTCATGCACTGCGGTCTCTGATGTCTCGCAGATTTCCCTTTCCTTTCCTCGCCTTTCATTTCTACTTCTCTCTTCCTATTTCAACCCCACATGCCCGACAGACGCCCCTCTATAAAATTCTCTTTTATTTATAGCTTGTTTGCTTTTTATAAGGCAGCTGTGTAGACCAAAGTCGCTCGTCTTGTTTGATGTGCACATCTCTCATCTGTGATTACAAAGTGAATCTTAAAAAAAAGAACAGGCTGTTAAATGAAAACGACTGGAGTGAAGCCTCCTTAGTGAAGATTATTCTGAAGGCATTTTATTTGCTTTCTCTCTATCGACAGCACATTCTGTAATGTGTCTGAGGTCCTCTCTGAAGACCTCCAGCACTCTATCCAGCTGACAGAGGGGCCTGTTTTGTTGATCCCACCTGGAAACTTCAGCATCCCAGACCGGTTCCCTACCTGCTCAGCTCAGGAGTCCCAGAGCAGCAGCCAAGACCGTGATTAACAGGAGTGGGGTCCCACTCTTGTCGCTTGCCGCTCTCATTTACCCACTTAATTTATTTACTAAACAGAGCAGTGCTTTTGGCTGGACGCCGCTCTTGTTCCCGCTAACGCTCTCCACAGCGGCACGGCTGTTAAAGAACAGAGCCGAGCTTTCCTTGTGTGTCGTAAATAATCTCCATGGCAGACTTTACTGGGGCCTCTGAGCACAGCCAGAGATGAATCTGATTATAATAGCGGATGGGGAGCTTTCGTGAGCTGCATTTATCATAACCATTGGGAAGACAATGGAATCTGGCAGAACTGATGGATCTTTAAATTTGTCTCCTCTTTGTGCTCACTAGGTTGACAGATATCACTCATTCCCCACCTACAGGCAGCCAATTAAATCGGTAGACAGTAGATGCTTTCCCTCGACTGACCCAGCTACAGTTGCAGGTGTGTGCGTGTACGCTGTGTGAGGAGTGTATTGGTGGGGGAGAGGGCACATGCAGAGTTTAGGCAGAGAAAGCACAACTGCAAGGACAACTTCTCCATCTCCTTCAGACATTTATCTGACACTTGAGAGTAATAGATGAAGGTTGCAGCATTTTTGGAAGGGGATGCCAGAGTTTTATTTCACAGGATGTTTTGTTTTTCCCGTGGAGGATTTATTTTGGCAGGGCTGTTACTCAGAAGCGCTGCTCTTTCCTCCCTCCTCTCTTCCTCTCTATCTATCTCTGTCCTCTCTTCATCTCCATCCTTTATTTCTCTCTGAGGCGCTGTCTCTTTCATACAGCCTCCCCTCCGTTTGATAAACTTTTGAGATTTTGTATAACAAAGCACACAAGAAACAACAGCCACGGGAAGAAAAAAAAGGACAATCACACTGTCAAGGTGCTTTGAAGAGCAGAGCACTGCAGCAGCAGATTAATGTCCTCATAAAGCGAGGGAGCTGATTTTGATGGAGGACTTTATAGATTTTGTAGGTGGACCACCTCCTTTGGGTGATATTTCTTTTCTCTTTTGTTCTACATACTTTAGGTAAAAAAAGAAGAAAGGGTGGAGCCAGCACAGGGGTTGATGGTGACTGTGACAATAACCGGATCAGCTACACAGTCAGCCATGTATATGAAAATTTCCGCCTTGTGGGAGAATGGCGTACTGTTTCAATGATTATTACCTCTCAGTAACAATAGACAGTTGCCTTTAGCCTCACAGTTTTCTGACAGCTGAACACTGATAATGCACCATTAAGAGGCAATTGTCCAAGAATGATTGGCCCCTTCCAAACAATGAATCACTAGTTACTTTGGAAATGTCCATAAAGAAAACAGCAGCAGCTATTGACGTGGGCAGGTAATGAAATGATAATACCTCGCAGATGGAACGGTTGTCAAGGAGTCATTGACCTTGATTCCTCCCGGAGTTCCTTTCTGTTCCTCCTGCTCAGGGTTGATAAGAGCAAACAGAGCGGCATCAAAAGATCTCTCAGATCAACACTTTTGTCTAACATGTAAGATGTAACACAAATGTAAAGATTTTCAGAATTTTACCCGGCCCACACAATGCGTATCTGTGTTTGATGATAACGAACTAAGGTGAGGGTCTACCTTCTCCTGGTGGAGTGATAACTCAGATGGTGTTTGCTTTATATAAAATCAAAAGCAAACAGCAGACCTTCCTGAACATTGACTGCATTTGATTGCATATTTGTCGATTGAGAGTTTGTGAAATGCAAAAGCTTTATGCTATGTATCTTCCCTTTTTTGTTGAGACCTTTTGATGAAATTCAATTCGATGGCCTGAACAGCAGAAAAAAGAGAGGGCTGATGGAGGAGAGTTAAGTCTGAGCCACGCAAGCCAGGGTAAGGAGACCTCCCTCTGGGCCTGGCAGCCCAATCCAGTTTATTGATTTTCTGTCCTCTTCTTCAACATCTGGAACGCGCAATACCCAATAGATTATGACAAACGTGCCCGCCAGAGACCACCGATCCTCTAATTGAACTTGATGGAGTACAGTTGGGGTTCAAAGGTTGGGAAAATCCGGTGACATAGCAGGTTTCTCTACTCCTCCCAGAGAAGCTCCTTGAAAGTCCATAAAACAGGCCGGGGTCTCAGTGAAAAAAGATGTGTCTTCCGTCCAACCGTCTCTCCTCTCTTGTCTTCTCCATGGCAGTGGACAGCAAGACATTCACCGCACCGCTGAGCACAATGGAGTCAGTGCTTTACAATAACAACCTCCTGCCAAAAGCACAAAAAAACAAGGCAGGAGAAAAGCTCAGTGCTCTATTTTGATGAAAGTAACAAGCACAGCTTGTTGTAAATAGGCTTTCTGAAGCCTGAGGCAGCTTTTCTCCCCAGGGGATGTGCTTTCTGCATCTCTCCCAGGGTTGCTGTCGCCAAAAGGTTCTCTCTGTAAGGGAAAAGGAGGCACAAACAAGAAGTTACCTCAACTCTTCTGGCAAGAGGAATTCATCCCTCAGTAGGTTACACTAGCTGGGATTTACCATCCATTCAGATTAGGAATAAGATGTTTGGGTTACAATACACAATGTGTATGGATCTTTTTGTTAGCTGTATTGTTAGGATTACAGTCCAGGTGCACACAGAGAGACATTGTTAGCTGAGTGTGTCGAGTTATTGAGCTACTGAGGAAAGATGTAGTGCCCTGTCTGTCTGCGAGCTCTTCCTCCTGATCCCTGATAACTCGGATGTGTGCTTATTCAAATGGGTTTTGCTCCGGGCACCCTCTTGCAAATCAGGTGCCATCCGCAGAGGCATTGTCACACAAATTAGAAACGGATGTTTTGGGCAGAGCGGAGGTGCAGAGTCTGTGGACATAGTTGATTTCTTTGAAACCAACTATCTCTCTCCACAGGAAGCTCAAGTCTCTCTCACCTCTTTCTCCCTTAAAGAGGACGTAAAAGATGATTGTCTCCAACCTGCCACCCACATTTGAGAGAGTAGTTTTTTTTTTTTTTTTGCTTTTAATAAATCTCCTCAAACCTCTCTCTTCAGTTACCTTCCTCCCCAATGCCTATAAGCCCCTCTGATCCTTTCCAATAATAATGGCATTGCCAGCCAATCTCTCTGAAAATGGGTTCAGCGCATACCTAATCCCATTTAATTACTTAGACACACAGGGCTCAGGACACACTCCTCAGGCGGCGGCCCCCCCTCTGTAAGCATGCCCTGTTTGCACCCCTTCCACCTCTTCTCATGAATTATGGATCCCTGGCTGCAAGCAAGGGGTGATCATTCCGCCTGCTCTGTCATAAGGCTCAGGGAGAGCCTTAGCTCAGTGTAAATATGGTGCCTGTCTGGGGTTGAGGTGCCCTATTGTGCGTGGTATTAAAAGCTCACCACTCTCCCTCTCAGTCCCTCCACCGCTGCAGTGCTCACAGCAGGGGGGCAGGGGTAATCGCACAGGCCTTCCAGCACTCTGCTCAACTGCAGCCGGGCTCACGCTGACCGGCATTATGGCTGACAGCAATCATACCTGAGAGGAGGGGAGAAATGAAAAGGAGATGGAAGCTGAAAACTGGAGAAATGGGCTGAATCAGCCCGGTTTTTGCTGTTGACATGTCAGCACAAATGCCGATTTACACAGTGAGAAAAAAAATCAACACTTTCAGTGTGATCGAATGTCATAGTCCGCCCGACCCTGTGCTCTGGGTGATGTAACGGTGATATGACTTGAACAGACGTTCCCTGAATGATAAGGGGTTTTGAATGCCAGGCAGTTGCTGTTTGCTGTTTTAACGGGGACATCTGTATGCTATCTGAACACTCTGAGTTGCTGCCACAGCGTTAGCAGCTGAGTACAGCAGAGGAGCACACTGGATAAATCATGTTGTCCACTCCTCATGTGCACAGGCTGACAGGATCAGACCTATCCTTTTCCAGCTGCTATCAGATGCGTCTGCTGCACACACCTCTGGGCATGATATACCATCCTCTTGTGACGCTCACTGGTTGGAAACATGACGGCATGTTTATTGAGAAGAAATGTCCACAAGAGCCTTCATCAGGGTTGCATACATTCACAGAAACCGCTAAATAAAGCACAAGATGGCCACCTAAGGACACAATAATTGGCAATGTCACAGTTCTCCCCTTGCCCTAGGAAAAGAAAAGAAAGATGATGTCTGTGTCAGCTCTGAGATGGTTCGATGCTGTCTGTCAGGCCCAGAGCACATTTCCCTGAGCTTGATACAGACAGGGCTTGTCTCGCTGCCCTCAGCAGCAGACAGACGTCTCATCTTTATCTCTCCAGATTTCTACCTAATCTGTTTCTCTCCCCTTGGCCTCTCTTCATGAATCTGTCATAAATCATTTTTGGATTCTGGCCCCGTTTGCACAGACTGTTTCATAAAGGGAGAGGAATGGGCATCAGATATCCAGACTAAATAGCGATCAAATTACACGGGATATGAAATGCTGTAGTTTGGAATCCATTATACTACTCAATAAGAGTCTTCTCACTGTAATATGTCAGCTCTGGCCCTGAAGGGACAAAGGCACAGATGGTACTGTATATGTGCAATATGCATATGACTGAACAGTCTAATAACTATGGTTGACAGCTGAGTGAACAAAGTACAAGCTGGTCGCACACAACTTGTTCAAAATACAAGCATGCCTCAGTATGAGACTTATGTACATTCAAAGTTGCCCCGTTTCAATACATTGTATATTGTATATTATACAAAAGATTTTCAAACACGAAAATCCAGTTCAAACACTGAAAATGAGTCTGCAGTTGTTTTCAAACCGCCCACACCAGGTGCTCTTATCCACAGATGAGGGTACCTCTTATGCTTAGCCTTCTTTACTGGTTACATTGATTCTGTAGGATAATTACAATGTTTTTTGTGTTTTTTTCCATTTTAGGGTTCACATGAAAACAAATTACATTCAATAACAAACTAAAGTGCTGATCGCACTAAATGGACTGGACCTATCTGCCTCCATCTGTTAAAACCACTGACTTTTTTTTTAAAAGGGCTCTTCATTTTGACAAGTACCATTGAAAATTCTGTCTCCATGGTAACGACAGACTCATTACATTTAATCCACTAATTGCTAACTAGCTCCACAATTGCTCGTAATTGCTTTGGGGACACAGTTAACCCCTTGGTTGGTATGTAGAGCGAGGCTACTTCTGCGAGAGTCGGACAAAGGCCAGAAAAGAAAGATGGTGCAGTGGAAACTCCACCCACCATATTCTACTCTCCCCCCCCCCCCCCCCCCTCCTAATGCCCGAAAAAAAACATGCACACTCCCTGCTCGTCATGCAAGCATTCCTAAATCTCCCAGCACACTATTAATTAATGGGGATGGTTGCCATGGTGATTGATCACCATATTCTCTGTCAGCACTATTTAGTCAAATGGGCCCTAATGTTTGTTTGTTAATGGAGCAGTAAACAATACTGCTGGAAGTCTTTTATTACCTCCTCAGCAGCTCTGCTAGCACCTGGGCCATTCAAGCGCATACAGTACACCCGGCATCAAACCAAAGAAATCTCCTCGCTCTGATGAATTGCAATTTCTTTGGCTGTCATGGTTAGTGAGATGGGAGACTAACATGATGATATTGTAACGTGTCTAACAACACTGAAGCCATTACAGCTTGCAAAAATCCCTGCCACATGTAATGACTTGAAAACAGTGAGCTACGTTGTAAAAGACATAAGAGTGCACACGTCTGCCAGGCCAAACAAAGGATTGTTTTATTAGTCATCTTTGTATTTTGTTAGGAAAGCTCTGATGGTACCAGTGTTGACATTAAAACAAGTCACACAAATGACTATGTGATGATGAAAACTCACAGAGCGACCAATGTGAAAACTGTTTTAGGTTATAGTGTGAGTGTGTGTGTGTCAGTGTGTGTGCGTTCACATGTTGTTGGAGTACGTTTTAGTGTGTGTGTATGAGTCAGGGCACTGAACAAACCCAAACCCCTTTGAAGAGTGAAAGGCTCAAAGGATGGAGAGGCAATCCGAGAACTTCACAGGCGCAGAGGGGAAATTGCCTTGAACCTTGAGGTGTATGAAAGTGCAATTTGTGTCCCATCTGTTCTGCTTCCCTTCCATTAGGAGGAAGGGTGCTCTAAGGCCACCGAGGGAAAAATGCCCCTGTGAGGGTCTCTGGGTACACAGAGGCTCTCGTAGATTTAATTTGCCAGACTAGTCGTTCCCTTTTCCTCTCTGTGTTATTAGAGCTTTGAATGTTATTACTTGGTCCTCTTTGTAATTTTTTTTTTTTCAAATGAAATAACAATGCATTTTGGTTTTGGGAAATTCAAAATGTACCTGACAAAAGTAGCTTTTTGATTCATGTGTCTGTGTGAGCCAATAAGCGATTTGGACTGTAATATCTCCACGGCATATTGACCATCTTTCCAGAAGAGATGAGGACATTGGAGAAGAGAGAATGAAAATGAGAGCGAGACAACCCTGCAGCTCTATTGCAACAGGAGTCTCTTCACCCTCACAGAATCCTGTCTCCGTCATACCTCTCTGCAAAGTGGCTGGATCGGCTTCCTTAACTTTTTGCCCTTTCTTCAGAGGGATTTGCATGACAGAAGCCAGGAGAGAAGATTGTTGCCCAGGCAACAGATTGCCCCCATTTGCAGTTGGAGTAGAGGTGTTACTAGAGGAGTTGGAAACCACGGCATCAGAGGTTAGATTAGAAGAGTAGGTGTTTGTCCCATACGACGAAAATGCATTGTGAATTAAGAAGCGAGGGAAATGTATGTTGTTGTGGATACGTTTGCTGAAGACAATGTAGTAGGAGGTCAGGGTGGTATGATGAGTCAAAAATCACTGGGCTTTAACCCAGGAGATTGTTGTTCATATCTTGTGTGAAGAAATTCCTTTTGTTGCCTAAACATCACCAAGTAATAGTTCTGTTTTGTTTCACTCTCGCAGTCTTTTTAAGTCAAACCATAAACCTTCCTACGTAGTTTTGTTCCCTAAACCTAATCAAGTAATTATTTTTTTTTTTGTTAACCATGTGTTTGAAACATTTTAGAACTGCGCCCATTCGGACAACATATTTCCCTGAAAACGGAATTGAGTGTTCAGAATTTTGTAGGAGACGGGGTTGGTTTGTCAGAGCTAATGTAGTAGAGTGCATTACTGGCACCCGAAAGAGCCTCTATCATCAGTTCCCAGTTTAAATATAGTGTTGGAGGGAAGGATTCTTTGAAGTAATTCTGGTGCATTAAGGGCCAACTGTTGACCATTTTAACTGGCAGGGATCAGCACAGACATTTACATTTGAATAGATATGTCCACAAGACCTTTTAGGGTTACATCCACACTAGTACATTTTGTATTTAAAACGCCTAACTTTTGCTTCATTTTCATAGTGTCCTCACTGCTACGCTGTTTTAGAACCCCTTAAATGGAGACGTTAAAAACATTGCTTAAGCAGTTTTTGTTTGAAATCTGGCGTGTTGCGTTTAAGTCTGGAAGGGCAAAAAGGGAGATCTTTGAAAACAATGACTAACACACCCACGTTTGCTTCTTGGCATTTTCAGGGTTGATAGTATGGGCAGAGATTATTTGTAAAACGTCGCTAAAATGGTCCTTTTAGATGGAGAAGTCTTTTAATCTTAAAACATGATTTTGAAACGAAAATGTTGTAAAGCAACACACAGACGCAGTGGAAATCATACTGAAAGTTTAGGGTGTTTATTATCATTTATGATAATAAACACTATGTTGAATACACTTCCTGTAAGTCGCTTTGGATAAAAGCGTCTGCTAAATGACTGTAATGTAATGTAATGTAATGTAATTTATCTGGGTATCACCATGATCATGTTTGCAGTCTTCTTTAGTTGGCAAGGTATGTTTGATATAGGCTACAAATAAAGCTAGCTAAAGTTAAATTGTTAAATTATCATTGTTGGTGTAGTTTTACGTTTTAGATAGAGAAAAAAGGCCAGTGACTGGGCGTTCGCTGCAGCAACGACAGGTATTTCTCCCTGGCTGCTCAAACATAATTCCCTGTAGACTCTTTATTTCTTTTGTCAACAGGTGTTCTGTCGAAGTCTGCGTTCTTGTTGAATCGTGTGTCCGTCCTTATAAATTGATAGGGCCCTTCTCATTGTTAGGGATAAGGGTTGGTTCAGGTTTAGGTACACATGCTGTATCAACGGGTAAAAAGTATTGGACACAACACTAGCATTTTGTGTTCTTTTTTTTTAGCATTTGTTGAATGACAGCATAGCAGACCCCGATCTCGTCCAGATGGATGAACATGTGTGAAAACAATCGGACCCTATAGTCTGTTAAACAGTCCTGAATTTGTTTCTTGACTTTTCCAGCTCCAAAATTTCTACCTCATTAATTTCAGCATGTCTCCTTCCTTTTTTTTTATCTTCCTCCTCTCTGCTGTCAATCTCTTCCCGTCACTTTTTCACACGCAGTTATTCATAATCCACGACAAAATTTGAATGAATGAGTGACTAATTGTAACTATTGTCTATTGTAATGTGATCACAACGGGGTGTTTATAGAGCGTTTTACAACGGGTTCAAAAGCAACTCTGTCTGTGAAAATGAACATACAGTAGGCCACCCCTTGAACATGTTTAACAAGATTATCTTCTGTTTTATTTATTTGTTTTTTGTTTTAATGTTTGATTAAAGGCTATACAGGTAAGGTTTTTGAAAATGCTCATTTCAATTTATTTATCTTTCTGTACATCATCAGGAAACCTGTTTTGTGGTCAGCCAGGTGATGTATTTTCGGATGAAACCCATTTAAAATGAGCAAGGTCTAGGGTGCAGATACCTCAACCCCTACCAAACTGATAAAGCGAATCCTAATGGCACCTTTCTGTGCAACGCTCGTCCTCAACAAATTGATTTCCATGTGTGAAACAGAGAGTTGTCCCTGGAGACAACAGCTCCTAAAACCCTCTTCACACGTATATGCTGCTCATTTAGAGCAAAGGACATTAAATGAATGTAAAATAAAAAAAATGGGGTTGCATTGTGAGGGAATGTAAACAGTCAAAAGGGCGAAGGGGAGCGTGCAGTTGGCGATTAGACCCAGAGTTTATATAGAGGAGAGTGCACACAGTCCCTTTTGCCAACTGTGAAACAAATGGCATCTAAATTGAATAATTCAGTCTGGGGGAGAAAGACGTGGGATTTGCACACAAAGACTGACTGACAGATAGAGTGAGAGGAGCGGCAGCCAACCTTTAACAGAGCTGGAGAGAGAAGACAGTAAATGGCAAGT
Source organism: Anoplopoma fimbria (assembly GCF_027596085.1). Taxonomy (NCBI): domain Eukaryota; kingdom Metazoa; phylum Chordata; class Actinopteri; order Perciformes; family Anoplopomatidae; genus Anoplopoma; species Anoplopoma fimbria. The sequence goes on from NC_072461.1 coordinate 3,702,889, forward strand.
TAGATTAATAGATTGGCAAGGTCTCACAGAAGATGGGATAATAATTCACCAAGCAAAAGAAAGGCGTCTTTTTTTTAGGTCAGAGTTGAGCGAAGAGGAATTATGAAGATGGAAATATGAATATTGAATAATGCAGTCAAGATCCTTCCTTGAAACAAAAAAAGATTAAGAGTGGTAGGGGAGTCAAAGGTTAGAAGCAGTTGTGCAGAAAGATAGAAGTGAGTCAGGTGGGTGTAGAATAAAAATCTTCGAAGGAACTGAAGCGTAGTAGAGACAGAACAGCTGGAGAAAGAAGAATATGTGGTGCTAGACAGAGGTCAATCCTCCATCTAGCTTGAGCGTTCACCTCTGTCTATGCACCTTTTAACCAGCGGCTGACTGCAGACAGACATGTAAATGAACACCTGGATTTGTGAGGGTGTTTTTTTGGATCCAGTTTCTTACATAGTAATTTTAGCTGAACAAATACAAATCACTCCAAGAGTCAATTATGTCATGGGGAAATGGGAAATGGACTATTTAATTTTTACAAAGCAACCTCTAACTCTGGTTAATTGCATGCTGCATACTTCAGCTCTCTTCTCATGTGATGTGTCTTTCCTGCTCTGGCTCTCTGCCTCCAGCACCTCAGCTTTAGATTTTTCTCTGATCTCATTCATACTTTGTGCTTAGCGAAGATGTCCTGCTGGGATTGTTAACCAGATTCCAACACAGACTTTTAACCTGCTCTCTCATTCATGGTAATGTCCAAACCCATTTTTTTTCAAACATCATATGTAGTTTTTGTCTACTGATTTTTGACTGGCAGTGTGATATTACCAATGGATCACATGGCTACTTGTAAGTGAAAGGGGTTGGTTGTAGTGATGAACTCACAGATAATTAACACCAGACTCTGCAGTTCCTCAGCTGTATGGAGCTTTTTAGCATCTTTCAGCTCGGTTCACTCTCAAGGTTCCCATATCGTTATTTTTAGTGAAAAAAAGATAAACTAAAACAAAACACTGCACGCTTCTTGCCCAGCATAAACAGCAATCAGACAAAGTAAGCAACTAGCTAGTGAACACAGTTTAGCATTAAGCTGCTAACGAGCTAGATATTTACTTGGAAAACAGAGCTGAGATTGAATGGTGGCCGTACCTACTGGATGTGTGTCAGCAGGCCAATTAAGTGCTAGAAATGTTGTGTGTACAGCTCGTTTCCACTGTCTACAAAAATCAGTTATCATCATATCAGATAAAGTGAGACCGTGGGCCTTTTGCTGTGCAGCAGCCACTGTGGCCACAAGTGATTAACAGTAAATGCTAAAACATAGTGGTAATGGTAGCACAACTAAAGAAACGTCACCCACTGACTCAGTAATGCAAGTTACACAGCAATATCTATCTTAAGTTTGCTAATATTAGCTAACATTAGCCACCATAAGCTACTGGTCATACTAGACCAAGTGATATGTAGCAGCAAACCCCTGAGCATATTGAATTAAGCAAAGCTGTGTTTGACGGTTTATAAACTCAACTTGTTATTCGTTAAAGGAAGGCGGTACGTGTTTTATTACAATCGTACAGATTTGTACTATCTTTTTGTAATTTATAGCTGTCCAGCGTAAAAAGGCAAATGCATATATAATGGCTAAAAATAACAAGCTAGGGCGAGATTAACTATCGTCATGGTCATCATTATCCTTATTGTAATGATTGTCATCGTCATCATGTTTGTCCCTTCTGTAGTTAAACTTCTCTATTTATGGTAGAAATGTCTTTGTAATCATTTCAACTTCACAATTCAGTTGCATTGAGGACAATTTGTACGGAGTCAAGTAATTGGACCGAGAATCCAATGAGACAGTTTCAGCGTGGTGATTGCTTCCAGGAGACAGCGGTGCTCGAGTGTTGTGGAGAGGTTGTCTCTAATGTGATTAGCTGTCTGTTTCAAATTAAACACAAGCCAATAATGAAACTAGGGACAAAGTATCCCATTGTCCTTAGCATCCCTACAGATATCCTCACTTCTCTGTTTCTTTCTGTACTCTGACAGCTTTTGTTCCGCCTTTCATTTCCAGCCCTCGTCCTTTTAAGAGACAGACAGTAGAGAAGAGGTGTGTGTGTGTGTGTGTGTGTGTGTGTGTGTGTGTGTGTGTGTGTGTGTGTGTGTGTGTGTGTGTGTGTGTGTGTGTGTGTGTGTGTGTGTGTGTGTGTGTGTGTGTGTGTGTGTGTGTGTGTGTGTTTTTTTGGGGGTGCAGGGCGGGTGAAAGAAGGGAGCACTCAAATCCCAGTGGCTCTGGGGAGCTGTCAGAACTGATAGTGCTCTATCACTTGAGAACGGAGGTGCAAAATTGGGCAGAGCTGAGCACTGTGCAAAGCATAGTATGATGGTCCCTCTGTCCACTGGAGCCTGACTGACCGAGGCGGAGAGACATGGAAAGTGTTCAAACGGCTGCCTCACAACTTGAAATGAACAAGCCTAAGCAATTCAAAAATGCAACGGAGAAATACAGAAACTTGCAACATGGACGACAAAATCCTCTGAATTTTCGGATATTGTTTATCAACAATGCAAATCATTGACTGCAGCTACCTAATAGACTTACTCGCGTTCTTGTTGAGAGTTAGTTGAGAGATCAACACCAATCTTTTATCTGTACTCATATCGGATTGGAAACAAGGGAAACAGCCTACCAGCATTACTATTAATTAAAAGTTAATATCTTTGTTAAAACCATACAAATCCCAAAGTGGAAACAGGAAGAGATTTGAGAAAGTTACTGCCTCCAGCCAAGAAATTCTGTGGCACATAAATCCCTGTAAAATGCAAATTGTCCTATTTTCACTTTAGTTTTCTACGGATTAAACAAGCAAAATGCAATGTGTGAGTCAGTGAGCATTAGAAGTTCTGGAAGGCAGATGTTGTTTCTTTGGACAGTGTAGCTGTAGTTTTTGGTTTGTGGCACCATAACTCCCTTCAACACCACACTCAAGAAATAGAGTTTACTAAATTTTGTCACCTTTTCAGAATGAAAGCAGGACACACTTGAAACCCATTTAGAATAAACATATATCAAGGAACTTGGAAGTAGTGAGGATTTTAATCAAGTTCTATTCAAATTACTTCCACATTTTTCACAAGATTAAGATTTAATTAATACATTTTTCAGTGCAGATATCATTAAAACCCTTCTTGGCTACACAGGGAGGAGGAAGGTAAATCCAGATTATAGGTGGAAATTTAAAATGTTGTTTTTTTATGTTGTGCTTTTATACACATTGATTATATGTGAATGTTTGTGTTTTAGCTGTTCCCTAGGCTGCATTTTTATTAAAGTGGGCCTTAACTAAAACAAAGGGTATTCAGTGGCCCCTCACCTGTCACAGACACCAGTGCTGAGCTGACTCTGCATTGTGTTGTATTCAGAATGTGAAGCTCTCAAACAACAGTACGATTAGCTGTGTTCTTGGCAGACCTGCCTCAACCAGCTGCTGTTAGGAGGAAAAACAACAGCGTTAATACACTGTGTATGTTTGTGTTTGGTAACATGGACACTTTAATTACATCGTTCATATTTGGCACTTTAGGTTTTGTAAGATGGTGATATTCCATGTAATGCAAACTTTTGAACTTGCATTTAGAAAATGTACATAACTTGATGAATAAGAGGATATGATTTAGTGTGACGCTCTAAGCACCCTTTAAAATCTGTATGAGACGCACCGGGCTTTCAAGTGAGTACAGAGTAAACTCATCTTCGTCATCATTAGACTCTCAGAGAAAATGCTCCAGGAGTGAGATGACGTTGTATAAAGGCAGATAAAACCCATACAGGGCAGTTGGATTGGTTACGTTGTTAACTTAGTTTACGTACTTATTTTAAGCCAAACATGATGTTTTTTTCTAAACCTAAGCAAGTGGTTTTGTTTTAATTTACAATGTTTACCACGTGTTTGCTGCGACTGTGTGCTGGGCTGCCCATTACGTTAGAAGGTCTGACAAAGTGTCAGTATGTAAAGAGTTGGAATGAGAATATGTTATTTATTTTCTTGTAGAGTAATGAGAGCTACTTTTGCTCTCAACTTTAATACTTACTGGAACAACTTCCTGCATTTCGGTAGAACATTTAAATAGTTTAGGCTCTTTAATCTGTCTTCTCTGACATTCAAAGACCCGACAATGTGAAGTAAACAACATATCATTTCTGATCACCTGCATGTTTTATCTGATTCTTTTTTCCAGTTCCGTTTCTGCATTTCACACTCTTTGATAAAGCTGTTTTATAACTGAAATGTTGGCTTGTTAATGGCAATAACAGTCTCCACCCTAAAGCAGACTCATTCCAAACATAAAGGGCACCATATAACCTCAACTCGGCATGTCTGCAAGCAGTTTCCTGTGTGAACGATGAGGCTCCGGGTGGTGTCTCATAAAGACATCTCTTGACTGGTCACACGCAGGAAACCAGATGCTTTCGAGGGTTGAACCAAAACACTGTTCATGGAAACAGCCTTCTGAGACATAAACAAGTGACAGTCTTTGTGTCAGGTCAAATCAGGTTCACTTAAACTACATCTTGAATAAAAAACAAGGTTACAAAGCACTTCACAGAGAATCACTCTCAACCAAAACTGTTTAGGAACACCTTGTCTTTTGTACAAATGAGTGGCAGACTTCCTGTCAAGTCAACTACATTTCACCTTTAAAACCCTGATGTGGAAGACTTGACAATTAATTGAAACAAAACGAAATAGAACCAAACTTTTAAAAACCTGTTGAAATATCACCATGCTGACAATAGCAAGGCTGTGGTAAAACGTTTTTTTTTTTTTTTTTTTTTCTAAAATACCAAATAACCAACCTTTTCTTCAGGTTGCTCCACAAGCAAGGAGCCGCAATAGCAAACACATACTTCCTCTTCAGCGTCAGTGTGAATGTGAGATTGCCAACAGCCCTCTGATGAGACGGAGGGATGTTGTAAAGATACTAAAGTTCAGGAGTAACACTTCTTTGTCTGGGTCTGCGTGGCTGCTCTGGCCTCTGATCTTTGTCCTGGCTTCCCCTCCTTTCCTCAACATTTGGCTGTCAGTGTGAAGTTTCTGGGGAGACATCTATTTGCCAATTGCTGAGACTTAAAAAATTGCAAAAGATGCTTGTCTCGTCAAGCACTTGCAACACTTGATAAGTGCTTACTCATACAGTAACATTGTTGCCAATAGCCTTTGACTTCACACTAATAAATAAGTAAATAAATAAACTGAAGTTGGCCTACATGGTATTCATTTAAGATGTCGATCATGTCAACAGGACAGAGAAGTCTTGGTCTCAACTGGTGTCTTGGTTTATATGATGGTTTTAGCTTCAGGCCTTTCGCTCAGCTCTCTGCTTCCATCTTAATCTCTTCTCGCATCTGTCAAAGACATTTAACGCAACACTATAGAGCCTCAACCCCGCGTAGTGGTGGTGTCATCCACGCAACATTATCCCCTCTTATCAAGCTCTTCGTCTTCTTTCTGTTTGATACTTCATGCCCTTGCTCCCTCTCCAGTCTACTCTTCTTCCCCTGCCACCTCTGGCTGCCCCACGATCTCATCCTGCACCTCTGCGTCCTCTAACCACTTGACACCTTTTCAGATTCATCCCCATCAGTTGGCTGACAGCGCGCATTTCACCCGGAGGGCACAATGCAGCGATCCCTGCGAATCAATGGCAGATAAATCAATGCTATCTCTTTTTTCCATGCCTCTGCTGCCATCGATTTTTATTTTTTTTTTCTGTTACTTTGCTGTTTGTGGAGACTTGAACTCTGCTCAATTAAACTGAGTTCACTTTCAGGAACAAATTGTAACAGCGTAAGGCTTTCAGCTCGGAGACAGACACTAATGTTAGCTCTGGACGGGGGCGTATAAGAGCTTTATTTATGAGATGCCCCGTTCAAGCAGAAGCTGCAGCGGTTTTTACTGAAGCTGAACCTGGATTTATTGGTATTGTGAACCCTCTTTCAGATGAGTCATGCCAAAGGCTTTCCTTAACAGTGAAGTCTTTCATTTTGAACCAGAGCTAATACCTGAAACTGAGACAAGGCAAATATCCTTTGATCATATTTAGTAAGAGAGATGGATGCATAATTAGCATGTGAATAACCATTGCTTTGGTGTTTTAGCAAAACGCTCATAGGTTTCTTGGCAGGGAAATATCTAATGTGATTTCATATCCAATCTCCAGGCTCTAGATCCTGTCATTGGGAATGATTCCTGGGGAATGCACAGACTCAGACATATTATTTTGAAAACTGCATTTAATATAGCCCAGAGAAAATTATCCACTGTGATATTTCACTAGTCTCCCCCATAAATAATTCATTGTTTTTATGTGCCCTCATGCTGCCTTGGGGATTGGAACAGCTGAGTGTTTTCACAACGTATTTGTGTCCAATCTTCTGCGAATTGGGCGTACTCTAATCAAACCACAGTAAACATGCCTTGAATGTTTGTTGAGTCATCTGCTTATCAGCTAATCAAATGGCTTATTTGCCTGCCTGCCTGCCTCACTGGAGCACAACACATCTCTGGTTGAGTATTTTTCAATTAATTGTTCATCTGTTTGATTGACTATGCAGCGGTGGTGATATGATTGAACTCCACAGGCTTTAATGTATGCTCTATAGGTCCACTGCAGCAATGTGATTGCAGGGAATACATTTCAGGCATCATCGTTTTACTGACCCAGGCATACTTTTTGTCACGTAAGTGTAAGACCACACAAAAGGTCCCCCGTATGTACATGTACCTATTTTACTGTGAAAGAACTAGCATGAAAGTGCAAGTCATAGAGAGAATTTCAAAGGCAGAAGCCAGGATAGCGACATGGGGCTGCCAGGGATTGGTGAGCAATCAGATAGGGCAGAATTGATGACCTGGCTCAGGATGGATTTCTTGGAGCGGGCTGCCAGACCGAGGTAATACTTTCAGGCTCTTATCAGCACTGGCATAAGCTGAGTGCTGCATCACCCACTTCCCAGCGTCAGCTTATTATGAGAGTCCATGATGTGTGATTGCTTGTACTGCCTTTGTGTGTTCTGAGGTCTGTGTGCACTGGACACAGTTGAGAAGAAGAAGAAGAAGAAGAAGAAGAAGAAGAAGAAGAAGAAGAAGAAGAAGAAGAAGAAGAAGAAGAAGAAGAAGAAGAAGAAGAAGAAGAAGAAGAAGAAGCGCCTCTGTCACAGCAAACCCTCCACTTCCTAACTGTTGTAATGACATTTTGCAAAAATAGGTATTTTGCAAGGTTTCCTGTGACTCATATAAGCTGAAGGTGTCAGTGAAGGAATTCTGCAGAGTTAAGTAGACAGGCACATATATGTCATGCTTTTTAAAAGATTGTCTTGCTGAAATATATTTAGGTAAGTCGTTGGAAGACATTATCAATGTTCAGGAACATAACTTCTTATTATACATTTAGTGAAATCCTGCGGTACTATAGATCACTTAATAAATCTGAGCTAACATAGGACAATAAACTCTGCTGTTCACACAGCAGGGACACTTCTGATAATAAAAACTGATTATTGCCAGGCTTATTATCCGTATGTGATATTTCTCCTATAGGAGTTCCAAACCAATTAAGTTAAATAGCATTTTACAGTCGCCAATTCATAAACAATAGATTAGTTCTGCATGGTAATCACATTTAATTGTATTCTGGTTGCATGATCATGCTTAATGTCTCCCTGTAGACCAGCTACAGAGCAGAGGACACATCTGCAGGTTTGAGTCCAGGTCCTCCCATGAAAGGATGGAGCCTTTAACCTTTAACTAGCATATAGTAAGAATATAGTAGAATATAGTAAGTGCTAACTGTTGTAGCACTTACTATATTCGTATTAGTCTGTTGCAATTATTGTTTTCGTAGTAATTTGCCTCTGCACTATACTTTTGCTCTGGTTTATGCTTTAAGATGCTTGTTTAAGAAAGGAGATGCACTTGTGACTTCTGGTGACTGAGGGGTGGCTGTGGCGTAGTGGAGAGCAAGGTAGTTCTCCAATCAGAGGGTCTGGTTTGGATAAAAGCCCGGCTTAAGACACTTAACCCCAAGTTGCTCCTGAAGGCTTGCCATCGGTGTGGACTGATGTTGCTGAATGTTTTAAGATGGTGGCACCTTGCATGGTAGCCTGTCATCAGTGTGTGAATGGGTGAATGATATGTAATATACTACTGACTATGCTCTGGATAAAAGCGTCTGCTAAATGACTGTAATGTAATGTAATGTAATGTGACTAGTAGTTCTCTTGAATACCTATGTTGAAGACACTTATTGTAAGTCTCTTTGGATAAAAGCATCTGCTAAATGACTGTAATGTAATGTAATGTAACTAGGCTGCTGCTGCGGATAAAAGAGTGATTTAAAGATCTCAATCTTCCATTCTGCATTTTTTTTTTTTTTTTTTTACTAAACAACGTGGTTTTTTTAACACGCTTGGACGCCGAGCATCTCTATAGTAACAGTCTTCAATTACAGATGATTGGCCAACCCGTGGGAATGTCTCTGTCCCCCCCCCACTGCTGTGATTGGTCGGTGGGCGGTCTGTGCAGCCTGACAGTCTGCAGCGTTCCGGGTTATTGTCAGTCTCGGCAGCTCGGCACAAGGGCAGGACCGCAGAGCTGCCTGGAAGCTGCTAGCTCTCCGTTCACACCATCACACATCTCCATCTCTTATTTGGTTATTACACCACACAGAGTCTCTCTCGGCTTTGCTATCGAGGTCACTGCACAGCCTCTGCAGGGAAATCTGGGTCTCGATCGGAAGAGGAGACATCTCGGAGACTAAAGTGACGGAGAGCAGATTCCTGGTCGCTGGGATTTCTTACATCACTTCTACAGGATATTCCAGGCAGCTGGCCCAGCCTTGGTACCTTCACACCATCACTGCTCAGATACTAACATTCATGATGCATTTCCACCTAAAGTCTCCACTTTAAACCCGTGCGTAACAGCGGTGGATTTTTTTTTTTTTTTGAAATACTGCGTAGCTGTTCAGCCATCCAGCCTTTTTTTTTTTTTTTGCATTGTCAGTGTTATTTGGAGATATATATCTGTGTAAAAGAAGAGACAAACCAAGGACCTTTTCACTTTGTCCAAGGAGGATAAACGTTGAGAAACAGACGCGCTCTCGGTGCGCAATCCTTCCGAGGACGCTCCTGAAATTGCCGACCTGCTCTTTCGTCCTCGACAAAAAATTGGCAAAGGAGCCAAAGGAGAGAAAAAATAAATAAATAAGGCAAAAGCTTATTAACTTTGCACGCTAGAGGCTAGAGTGTGGGATATATTTGCTTTGCATACCATCGGAAGAAGAGGATAAACTTAATCAACATTTGACATCGACAAAAGCAGCTGCTGGATTCTTGGAGAACAGAATGAATCCTTTTTAATTCACACAAGTATGAAGCAGATTGCTCAGTGAATGCTACGATCTGCATGGAGTTCTAGTCTACGGAGCAATTTATGGTGAATATATTTTATGGTCATTTCTTTTTTCTTTTTTTTTTTTCTCTTAAGTCTTGCAGATTCAGAAAGCTTTGGGTTCATTCCTTGTAACCATTAATGTAGTTGCTGCCAGAGCCCAGCTGAATCCTTTTGGGATGGTAAATAGAGGAACAGCAGAAAATAATGAATGTTTGTCAAAAAAAAAAAAAAAAAAAAGAAATGCTCCCTTGTCCCCCAGGATGCTGCCCACATAACGATGTCTCAGGTTTAAACCCTTTGTTTCCATGCGTGACCCACAATAAAGCAAGTGTTGTAAAAATGGACTTGTTAGAGAGCCGCTCCCGAATGGCTTTAGGAAGTGCTTTGATGTGTAATATTGGTCTTTTTCAAGTATGGGTAGCAATTAAGTGAATTGTCGAGGGTATCGCACCGCAGACAGGGATATGAGTTGCTCATCTGCACACGTCACTGCGTGTGGGGAGGGTGACTATAGTGACTGCTGCAATTAGTGATTGTTCACCCTGGAGTGTTAATGATGCAATCTCGTTTTATAGTGTGCCTGCATATTGTGACAGGCTTTTTTTTAATCCGGGGTAATTCATAGAGATGTGTGCAGAACGCTGTAAAACTTTTCACTTTGAGCTTGGCCACACGGATGATGCTCTGTGCTGCATTGAGGTCTGGAGGCAATTTGTCATTGTCCTGTGAATTCTTCAGCTAATGTGTCCTCTGCAGCCGGAGCCTGGTTGCAAATAGACACGTCTGATTATGTTGAATGGAACTGATGCCCCATGTTTTTATTTGAATGTGAATGCCAGCAGCTGATAAAGTTTAGTCTGTTTCCACTCCACTGTGAACTTTGAGCCTCATGGGTTGCTGAGGTTGCTTTGCAATATTTAGCTTCATCGCTCACACGGCACATAAATGAGCCTGCACGTTATGCTGACTGTGCAGGGGAAAAAGCTGCACACAGTATGTTTTATCATTAGACTACAAGCATCCTCAAAATTGATCTTCCTCACTGGCTCCAGTCATTCTCTCTCCAGCAGCCCCGCAGACAGGCAGCTCGCTGAATGTAATATGGGCCCCTACAGCAGGGCAGGCGCCCCCACAGTCAGGGCACCTGCCATCCTGGCTGTATTGAATAAAACATCCAGTGATGTATGAGGCAGGGGCTGCACCCGAGGGGGCAGAACTGCCTCATTTACTTCCTCCACTCTGCGCCTATGACCTGCTGAGCAAATTGTGCTCATATTAGCTCTGCGGCTGCTCCTCACCTAAACAAATAGTCTTCCCAGCATAATGCTTGCCTTAACTCAACATGAAGGTTGGACAAGGCAGGGGAGAACAGAATGGCAAAAAAAAAAAAGCTTTAATATCTAGGTCACTGAATTACCTTTTGGAGTTTGTAGCTCTTGTTTTGCCTCTTTATTTTCTGGCTTGATGTTAGATCTTTTTTTTCCTGTAACATTGGACCTTCAAGTGTCCTGCTGCAAGTCTTAACTCACATTTCATCTCCTCTGTGTGTTCTCTTGCTTTCTTCTCACAACTGTCTAACAATGGTAAAAGGCCAGAAATAATCTTAAAAAATATTAGAAAATATTTGTTCACACATAAGCAATTTATTATTTACTAATGCACTTGCTGATAAAATTATGAAAACCTTAATTACTAAAGTTAAATCTAATCTACTATACTTATCTATGCTGGCAGCAGCTGAGAGGTGCAGAATATATTTTAGCATCGTATTAATAAAAGCCTAATACACCAAAAGAAGCCTGACTTTTTTTTCCTATCAATTTGCAACTGAAATTGCATATCAGTTTGATTGATTGATAGCGTTTGGGTTCCTTACTGTATTCTTTGCTTATTAAAGCGCCTGCCTGAAGTGAATAAGTGAGCTTCACTCATGAATATCGTTAAAGTCACTGAAGTTTAATTTCCTGCGCTGTGTATTAATCTTTTTTAATCCCTGCATGGTTTGATTGTCTCAACACCTACCCAGAGGCAGCAAAACTCATTTTGGCACTTAAGATGACTAAAGTAGTAGATACAGTGTGTGTGTGTGTGTGTGTGTGTGTGTGTGTGTGTGTGTGTGTGTGTGTGTGTGTGTGTGTGTGTGTGTGTGTGTGTGTGTGTGTGTGTGTGTGTGTGTGTGTGTGTGTGTGTGTGTGTGTGTGTGTGTGTATTTACCCACCCCTGAATATATATATATATATATGTCCATTCTTATGTGGACTCTATAAATGAAATAACATTTTGAAATCTGATTTACTGTCCACAAAATCCATTTGTAGATGTAAATAATCATGAAGAACATTTTCTTCTCCTGTCAAAGAAAGGAAAAGACAGGCGCTCTTGATTATCTGATATCCTAGAAACATCCTAGCATCTTACTTCTTAATATCACCAGACACCTAAAGGAACATGAATGTTTTCTCTCAAAGCCATGTCACCAGCAGCTCATTAGAAGCCTGATCAAAGTGTTTCACTTCAGGAAAATTCGACAACAGTCCATATTTGAACACTTTTCATGTGCAGGCAAACATAAAGAGACGTGCCCTTTCTTGTACTTGTACAATATTACATGATTTAATATAAACTCTGTTGTCCCTGCAGCGAGATTTGTCTTGCACATCAGTAACAGGATGTGGAGACAGAGCATGGAAAAAATAAGCGACATGAAACAAAAGCATTACGCAGAAATTATTGTGGAGAAACAAACACACCCTTCAGCCAGTCTGCAAATGCATAGAGGTGAAAACATTGTTCAGTTTGCAGCAGAGATTTTAGTGTTGATGGGCTTTTAAAGGCGAGATTAGCAGGAACGGTTCTGTTTGTTAATGTTGTGTTAGTGTTTGTATTTCCTTGATGTAGTTAGATGCTACAACACATCAAACTGCACACTGTATATTTTACTGCTGGGTGATTTACCCTCACTCTTATTAGCTTCATGTCACACAAATAAATACACACATTTTAAACAAACGTGTCAGTGATTGTCTATAGACTCCAGGCACTTGATTGCATACATGCCCCCCCCCCTGCAGTGTTTCTGATGAGTGCTATGTGTTAAGCGAGATGCCGTGTGGTTCTCGGCTCGTTACCCTGCAGATGATTTCCTGTTGTTTAGGCTGTTGTAAAAGGTTTGTCTGACCACAGGTATGCTCATGCGATCCAATCTGCTTTCATGGTAGATGTTGGCAGCTCTTCATCGTGGTTATCGGTAGCCACTTAGCGCGTGACGGACAGCGATCCCCTGACCTCCTCCCCCCCACTCACCCCCTGTCAGACTGAGTGGAAGTCACGTCTCACCAGGCTCGAGGTTAATATGTAGCCTTTAATTTGGAAAGGTTAGTGCGGTGAGTCCGATTTGTCTGTTTTGAAAATGCTCTTGTGCGTGTGAATTATATTGAAAAGGAACTGTGCAGTTTATGTGTGGTTAATGAGTACACCAGTGTAGAGAGGCAGAGTGCTGTGCAGTTTACTCCATAACCCAGCCAGAAAAGTGAGGGGAGGCATGCTCCTTGTAAAGTGTTGTTGGTGGAAGAAAGAGAATAAAGCAAATCTGACAAGCTCTCCAACAGCGAATTTGCTCTCCTTAAAAACAATGCCGCTCTTGCCTTCCTCATGGTCACATTGATTTGTTCTGGGTGACAGTGCAGGCTGCTGTGAAATCACCCCAGCGCCATTGATCTCAAGGAGAGTAGGAGGAGGAGAGGGAATGAGAGCCTGGCGACAGTGAGCAACATGGGAAAATCCTCAGTGTGCCCCCTTCAACCTTAACCAGTAATAAAATGAAGGCCTTGGTTTCTATCAGATCAGCTTTGCCCCTGCTGTACTTCTTCAGCCACTGTCTCGCGGTCTGCTCTGCGCTTTGATTTGTTTTGGAGGCCTGTGCGTGCTGTTTGATTTGCTATTGTTGCTCGCCATGTTTCACATTATCAGCTGAACTCTTTATTGCCACTGTTTTCCATGCCAGAAGCAAGAGTGTTTTTATCTCATGCAGGCCTCTGATTAATCTCTCCCTATATGCTGGTGTACTTTAATCTTGAATGGGAGATATCTGATTCTCCTCGGCTATTGAGGAAGATCAAACTTTAATGGAACAAGGAACTGCACATCATCCTAATCTCCATCTCCTTGAGTTTTGGTTGACTGCTCTCCCTCTGGCTTTGTAGCTTTCTGCAGAAGCAGGGAATACATCAGACAGATAAGGTGTTTGCTCGTCATGCTTTGGTAATTTATTCCTTGTTGACTATGGCCACCACGTTACATCTCTTCTGTTTGATTACCTGGTTGAAGGAACAGCGGGTAAAAGCAGGGGAATTGATTGACACTTACAAATGGCTATCCTGTATGACCCAAAATGTGTGAAACTTTCCCACAAACTTTAATTGGGGTTTCTTCACAGTTCAGTCATTCCACAGGAAGAAAACGTGCTCGCCCTCTCTCTCGTTATTGACATGCAGGAGATAAGGCCATGTGTGACCCACGTCATCATTCTATAATAGCCTGGAGGAGAGAAACAGTCAGCTGCATGGATGTATTAAGGTTCAATGCGTTTGATTACCCCACAGTCAATCCAGGAATTAGCTATTGACCGCTATTTCCTCCATTCAGTTCCTCCCTATCACTGAATAATGGTACACATTATGCTGACCCGCATCCGGGCTGTGACTGGCTGAATGCATATTGTTGCAAATGGATAACACTTATGGAGTGTCACACCTCCCACAGACGGTTTGTGTCTGTGACAAAAAGAGGCTATTACCCAATTCTAAGGCGGTTGCTGTAAGGTAATGAAATTTCCACTGACTGGAGAAAACAATGTTGTCTGGTCTGGATTGTAATTGCAGAAGCCACCTTACCATTTTCCTGAGTTCAGCGTGAATGCAACACGATTTAATAAAACTCTGGAGATTTTTATCATTTATTGCCAGGCCTGGCAGTCGCATCAGGGAGGGTGAGCTGAGGCTTGCACAGATAGAACTCATTCAATTTACTTGTTGAATTTTAACCAAGCCGGAGACCATTTACACGGGAGCCGGCATACAACCCATAGGGAAACGTTTATGCGTTTGTATGGGGCTGATGCAGGTCAGCTATATTATTAACATAAAGCAACCATTTCCTTAATCTAAATGGAGGAGCAGCCTGGAATTTCCGTCATTTTCTCCTGTGTTATTATTTGTGTCAAGAAAGGCTTGGAAATCCGTGGGATATTAGGCCCCGAGGCCAAAGAGCTTCTGTGTGCCTGCCTCCACTCACATACAAAAACATAGGAACATTGACATGAGGACATGTATGGACACACACACATACAGACACACCACACACACACACACACACACACACACACTCTCTAGCCCTGTTTTATTACCTCCTGCCTGCTGCTGGAATTGCTTTCCTCCCTCGAGTGAGCCAGGCAAAGCCGGCTTTATTGTGTTAACCTATTTGTGTGTCAAGAGCGATTGCAGCGTTCTTTATCTCTGTTTGTATTCGGACGGGGAGACGGCAGAGAGAGAGCGAGGAGGAGGGAGAGAGAGTGGCGGAGGAAAAGAGGGAGAGGGGTGGGTAGGGTGGGGGGCGTTTGCACAGGAGCCAGGCAAGCCAGCGGAGTTAGACGGATGGCCGGTCACCTCGCTCCACTCTGGAGGATAATGACTGGTTGCTTAGCAATAACCCACCACCACCCACTTCCAGACTTGCATCCAGAGTAATCACTTTTTTCCTCTAAAAGATTTCATATATAATTATAAACCCTTGCACTGCCGGTCTTTGAAATCTGCTTTAATGGGACTTTTCATTTATTTAGCAGAGTGGGTTGAGGGTGTGAGCTGGAATTGGAGCTCCTGGTTATTGTAGTGTTGTGTGTGTGTGTGTGTGTGTGTGTGTTGTGTGTGTGTGTGTGTGTGTGTGTGTGTGTGTGTTGTGTGTGTGTGTGTGTGTGTGTGTGTGTGTGTGTGTGTGTGTGTGTGTGTGTGTGTGTGTGTGTGTGTGTGTGTGTGTGTGTGTGTGTGTGTGTGTGTGTGTGTGCACAGTATATCCGCTTTGTGTTAAGCAGTTGGTGGAGTTTGCCCGGGATTACGACGAGGCCAAAGCTATATTTCCTACTAGATAGCTGCTGCTGTACAACCTTTGACCTATGTAATGCTGCAGTGGCAACGTTGCATTCAAATAGATGCGTCTGCACACACATTCGCATATTCCCGTTTTTTGATAGGCGAGGCTATGTGTGCTTCTTCTTGTGAGCTCTTAGTTTTATTAACATTTTTATTGAGTTGAGCAAATTGCTGACCTTTTGTGGCATAATAAATAGCCTGGCCTGCTTAGGAAAAGAGAGTTTTGGCGGAAGTGACTGGCGTCAATCCAAGCTATTTAACTAATGATTTGCAGTGTGTTTATTCAGCAGGTGACAGCATTTAATACTGTAGAGTGTTCAAACTTTTCACTTCTTTTTCAACTGCTTTTTCAAATCTTACTCCCAACCTGCACAGTTCTCCAGCAGGTCTCCATCATTTGAGGTAACTGTGATTTTAAGTAGCAGGACAAAGGTGTCATTTCTGAACATGACCCCAATCTGCTTTTCATCACCAGCAGCTACTGATGTTGGCACAAAGTCCAGATTCGTTTTAATGCTTAGCCAATTATCCTCTTTTTTTTCATCCCCTCTTTTATGAAGAAGTAGAAAAAAATAATTTAAAATTCCTCGTTGAGTTCATATTAAATTTGTTCTTGTTTATGATGATACAAAAGTTGTGGATGCTCAAACAGACCTCGTGGATCAAGTTAAATGTTTTTACTTACACCCGTGCAGCCAGTTTGATTTGGTATCGCATTAGACTGTTCATTTTTGGAGAGGAAAATTAGAATTCACCAAACAATCTGTTTTGTTAATGGTGCTTCTTCAAATAATGTCAGCCGTTTCTGATATTTACCCATCTGTGCTCTCTCTCCATATCCCGTTCGGTGCCATCTTTCCTTATCCAGGCTCATGCACCATTGCTAAGAGTGACAGCTTTGCACGTCCTGGGAACTTCATACAGATAAACTAAACATACAGCGCTATCCCCCACCCCCATCTCAGAGGCATGCTTCTGTGGCTGCGTCTATAGGAACAGCTGTCCAGCTGTCACCGCAGCCAGCCAGTCAGCCGCTCTCCAAGGCAACATCTGTAGAGACTGAACGCACAAGGGCAGCCTGCCGTTCTCTGCTCGTCCCCAAAGACCATGAAAGTGTGTCAAGCCTTTTGGCTACAAAATACCACTGACCACGTCAACCGTATCACTGGGTTTTGATTGAACGTTATCTACTCCTGTGCCACGTAAATAAGCTCTGCGAGGCATCAAACTTAATATTTTGTCACCAACTTCCAGTGATCTGTCACTGAAACGATTCAAATCATTACAACAGTTCTTAAAAACAAAACATGCGACTGTGTAGCCCAAAAAAACCCCAAGCACATTATGGTATCCATTAATAGTCATCTGCCTCTGCATGGATGTGTCTGTGTGTGTGTCTGTGTGTGTGTGTGTGTGTGTGTGTGTGTGTGTGTGTGGGTAAACAAAATCCCAGCGAGCAAGGTGCAATGGCCTGGAACTGACGAGAACCCACTGGGAGAGTCTCTCCTTGATGTAGCCCCCCGCTCCCCCTCCCCACCATCTTTTCCTCTTGGCAGCGGAGCGATGGTGAAGCGGGGGGGGGCACAGAGCCGTGTGAGTGGGGAGATGAACAGAGCAGCGGTCCCCTCTGTCAGCCACAAACTAGGATCAGGGAGATCACATGGGACTCTCTCCTGGGATGAGCAAAGGGAAGACGGGAGAAAGCAGCTGTTCACTGTTTTTCTCTTACTTCTTCACCAGCTCACATGTGGGTTTTTTACCCTCTCTCTCCCAGGCTGTCATTAGCTTCAGTCATGATTGGTTTTTTTTGGCAAGTTTGTCCTTAAAGGAGAAAAGGCTTTGCGTGTTGCCTTAGACATAGATGAGATGAAAATGTGCTATTTGAATGTGTCATTATCAATACTGTGCCTCTTCTTGTTGTCTTTAGGAACTTTTAAAGCTCTTGATTTCTTCATCAGTCCTCTCAGGCATACTGTGCTTCTCCCCACAGACAGCTGTAGACTCATACAGGCTCTGGGCGAAGTTTGATGGATCCTGTTTACTGGAGCTGAGAGAATGCCTGGGTATCTCAAATTAAGTGTCACTTAAAGCTTGTCTTTTAGTCAGCTTTCCATTCCGTTCCCCCATCTCTGGTGACAGCACCGTGCTGCCAATTGTAACAGGGATTGAGAGGAAGACATTTGGTGATTACACATTCTGTCATGATTGAGGGGTGAAGCCAGCAACTCGAGGCAAAACCAAATTCCATATGGCTGCAGTGAAATCTCTCCACCCATAGTGAGTTACACTCAAACAGCCCCTGTCCCGATGACAGGGAAATCGCCTGCTCATGACTTATCGTTTTATCATTCAAATTTACCCCATTGATGCTTGCTGCTGTGATTGACAGCTGGGCTTGAAAGCCACAGCAATCTCAATTGAGCTGCGGCAGCCAGTTGGTAACCGTGACAATGGTCTCTCCTCTTTGCCTTGTTTTCACACTTTTTCTGATGTCACAGAAACCTCACTGATTGCTTCTCTGCCAAGACAGCATCCTATTAATCTTTTAAATAAGGGCCACAGCTCGGCAGCATTGTTTGCAGAAAACCGAGAGGACCTTGTGAGACCACACTGAAAATGAAAAGGGGGCAACTGGGGCTGAAACCGCGTCATTTTGGCAGGAAAGCCAAGCTGCCTTAAAACCAAGGATATTAGAAATCTAATAGCTGCTGTGGAGATAGATGGTGCTGAGGTCTGAATATAGACGGTGCTCTCTTGCCCCACCTGAGAACTCTGTGGGCTCTCTTGTCTTCCGCGGCTCTCAGCTTTGCTCGCCAGGTGCATTCTGTGCTTTCATCTGCATCGTGGCACTCTGAATAAAAGCTTCTGTGTTTATGGTCATTTCCTTTTTCTGTCCACTTATTGATCCCTTTCAGTGTGGTTGGAACAGGCTTTATGTTTTTCAATTATGGCCTTCAAACAGCATAACAGCGGCATATTCTGAAATGGCAAACCATTGATGTATTGTGATCTGACTGAGAAGAAGTACAGCTAAACCCTATGTCCCTCAGTACTTAGCTGACAATTTGTTTGAAGCAAACACAAACAAGAATACAATAACGATTTCCTTGCACAAAGGTATGTTTCCAACAACCCAGAAAACCTTGCATCTCGCCTCTGTCTTGAAAAGGTTTTCTGCACTCTGAGTTCATGAACTAAGCCTTTTTTTATGTTTAATTAGGTGTGATTTGTGAACATTTCCCAATTGGTAGGAAGTCTTTTTGGAGTCTCTGTACCTTCTTGTCAAGTGGTTGTTAATGGAGGCTTGCTGCAATGCTCCTCACACCTTCTGCTTTGTAATGAGATCCTTCCTGTGCAAAATAGCCCCATAAACCAAACCTGTCAAGGATGAGGAACATTTGGTGGCTCAGAAGTTGGGATGTTTACGACATATAAAGAGATTCTGAAGTTATAGGATCATCGTATAGGCCTACCTTCCATGTGTCTTTGTTTCGTCTCTTGCCATAGAAACCCAGTGAGGCAGGGCAACTTGGATGACTAATTGACTCCCAGGTCAGAGCCACATGATAGCAAGACTGCTGTTCAATGGAAATGGATATACTTTCCCCTACAGAGAGCTATGACTGCTTTGTGATAATCTGTGTGATCACGCTCCCGTGCGTGAGCATTTGAGCATGTAGCTATTCATAGCAGTTCACCCTCTGTCTCACAGTGATTTCTCCACTTTAAAAAAAACGAGAAAATTGATTCCATTAATAATATCTTCAGAACAATACAACACCATTGTTTCTATAGGCTTTATTCTGGTTCTTCCTTGTAATCTCACGTGGTGTCCTGAGGGCACTGCGACTGTTTTGCAGTTTCCTACTGCCTGCTTAGATAGCCTCACTGCAGTGCTTTTTTAATCCAAAATAAAGTTCTCTGTTTTTGTGCACAAAGACAAGCAAGTGTCTGTAACTGTTGGTCCTCGAAGTGTGCGTTAAACTGCGAGTCTGTGTTTCCTCTGAACATGCAAATGTGTGCATGCATGGCTGCCTTTTTGTTCTTGTTTGCAGGTTAAACACAAACCCTGCTGTCCCAGATTCCCACACAAGCCCCGACCACCTGAGTCTGATCCCCGCAGCCAGCCGCGAGCCTCCTCCCCTCCTCCCCTCCTCCCCTCCGCCCGTCATCCAGAAAAGATTCTCTCAGTTCCTCCAGTTTCAAAGCGCTCGCATAGCTCGACTGTGTCGAAGCATGCCCCTCCTCCATGACCCCTCCTTCTGGAGACGGCACTCTTGACCTGCTGCCCCATTGTTTCCAGCAGGGATGGATGGGGAGCCGCCCCTGCCGGCGCGATCCTTCACTCAATAGCTGCTCCATCTGTTGACTGCGTGACTCTGGGTTACAAGCGGGGATTTTGCTCCGTCTGTGCAGGGTGTGAAAGGACCTATCTCAGGGGGTTTCCTGAATAGGGTTTTAAAACTGCAGTAGCAGGGTGTTGTGATGTCCCTCACACCCCACCCCTCCACCCGTCATCAGCCCAACACAGCCGGCTGGGTGTGTGCAGGATGAGAGGCCTTCATTGTGCCTGTTCACAGGCCCCTAGGCAACAGGGTCACCTTGTCCCCAAACAAATGCTGCCCTCAGTGGGATTGTTGGCACTGCATGTCTGTGTTTCTCTGTGTGTGTGTGTGGCTGTGTGTGAGTGTGTGTGTATGTGTGTGTGTGTGTGTGTGTAAGGGGGGGAGTGAGTATTTGAGTATAAGAATGCATCATCGGGAAGAGGGCAGAGGCCTTGGCTGCGAGGACATTTATCTAACATCTCTGCCTTTCACATCAAGGCCTATTCAGTGGAACCGTCTGCGTCAGGCTTTCAAAGGGCATCACAGACAGAGAAACACTCTCAGCTGCTTTACAGGTCAAACTGCTCTCACTGAGCATTTAGACCTACGTGCCTGCTGATGTCATTTTTTTTTATCTTGTATATACGGCTTAGAAAGAAAAAAAAAAACTTTTTGGAAACATTATCAGTGTTGTCTCTCCTGAATTTGTGCTCCCCGCACATGAAAAACTAGAAGAGCGCTGCTTAGGCTTTGAGGCTGGTCTGGTCTGTGGTTTGTCCACTTTAATTGAGTGTTGTGAACCAAAAACAAATCCTTGGCTGTTTTGACTGCTGGTTCACCTTCAGTAATTAATGGGCTAAAGTCTGCCAGACATTAGTGCTGAGGTCCTGTGTCTGTCTGCGTTTTTATTTGGCATTTCCTCTATAGTGAAAATAAGCAGGACACTTACCTCTGGGATCCTATTCTTTCTCCTGAGAAACATTTGCATCAACTAAATGAAAAATCTGTTTTTAGGATGGTTTTTGCCTTTCGAAAGATTATTTTATTACATTACAGATTCAAATACTTATTATAACATATTTATTTACTATCTAGACTTTTATAAACTTGTTTCTCTCCTTCATGCCTTAACTTGCCTTTGACAGTCTAAATAACTCCTGCAGTTTAATTCAATTCTCTGTCTTTCGTTTCTATCTAAAGTGGATCCTACAAGCACCCTAATCTGCATTGTTTCCTTCTCCTTTCCTTTAACACAGAGCCACAGTCAGCCACAGCTCCACCAATGGGGCCCGAACCCCTCAGCTGTCACATGATGTCCCCAACACACCATTACCTCAGTTGAGATGATTAAAGTAGCAGGATCCACTCTTGTCATGTCTCTTGCAGATGTTTCACCTCCACCTTTCTCTCCAGGCCGAGTAAAGACAAAGTAAGCAACAGTATCAGGCAGAGTAGCAGGCGGTTGGAGCCCCCTCGCCAGACGAGACAGAGTTACAGGAGGGGGCTTACTGAGTGGAATGAGTGGAGGTAGAAAACTGCAGTGACAGCAGAATGAATAAATTGAAAAATTCTCTCATTGTAAATTGTCTATCGCTCGTGACAAACGATCTGATAGGCGAGCGGCCCGGGTTTCCGACGCATCCGTCCCAATAGAGCTGTGAATAACTGGTCTATCTCCACACTGCTTAGCACTGGCCCCGCACTTAATAATTCATACAGTGTGAAATATTTTCCCCGGTACAGATATGCCAAAGAGCTGCCGCCAGCAGGCGGGGGCGGTAAGGGGGGTGTCCCTACGGTGCTAATTTGGGGGATGGTGACGTGCATAGATTTCTAAGGGGGCTCTAGTTTAGAAGAAATGCCTCAGACACATTTGCTCTCCTGTTTGCTCTGTCTATTGCAAAGAGCTGAGCTGGAGATGCAGAGAGTGAGCGAGAGCAGATGACATTTAACTCATGGCTGATCTGCCAGGAACCAGGAACAGAGGAGGGACATACATTTCCATTTAAGCTGACTGAACACAGTTATCGGTGACTGTGGGCACAAAGGGAGGCTGTAAACCCGCTAAGTAGTTTCTGCTGTTAGCTCCAGCTAGTGTTGTGGTCATAGTTGACATCAGTGGCAGTAGGTGTCTATGGACACCTGGTCTATGACTCCTGTTTCCATCAGGTGACTCCTCCTGCCACAGGCTCCTGCAGGAGCAAAGCAGCCAAAGGCAGCTCTCATGGTCCCTGAACCATTGTCCCCTGTATTCAATGCGGCTCACACATCTTTATTCTCCACCACAATGAACCCTAAGCAGTAATGGCCATGCTCACATGTGCGTGGGCAGATTTGACTCGTCTGCGATAGTGTCATGCCATGTGTGTCCCTTTTTGTGCAGCAGTTCTGTGTGGCTCGTTCTGAAGCGCAGTCCTGTACAAACTGGGTTTTTATGGTTCGCATTCAGGCCCTGATACCAATTACGCAAACTATTAAAAATTTAAGGAGGACAGTCTTTTATAATTTAATCCTAAAGTAATAGATTCTATTAAAAATGCATGAGAGGAGCTTTATAGATGGAGCTAGAATTAGTGTCTATCAAAGACTCCAGTCAAGGATGCAGGGGGAATGGACGGCAAGAGTGGTGGTATTGCCTCATTATTCAAATAGGATATGATTACCATAGAGCAGGAGTCCCTCAGAGCTGAAGCAGAGCTTGCCGGCCACTGTGATCACAAACAGGAGGGGTATGGTCGGGGCTCCTCAGAGGAAGCTCTCCCTTTTTCTGGTGAAATGAAACTGCTTTTAGATTTCCTGTTTTAACTTTCACAAATGGGATTCGCAGTGACGCGTGATTTGTTGTGCTTTAAAGCATTTTGTTGTTGAACTACTCTTTGTCTTCTATGGTTTCCCCTCCCTGGTGTTTCACTCGAGTTGTTGAGTCTTGTCCTTGCTGAAAGCATGTGGAAAGTGTTCAAGCATGAAAACAGGAAGCCTGCAGTGTTGTAACTTAATGGCTCATGCAGCAAGCAGACCTTTTACTGGCCTTGGTGTTCCTTGGTTTACCCCACAGAGCTTCCTGGACAGGTGAAACGCAGAGTGAAGACTTTCCACAATTATGTGTTTCACAAAGCAATCTTATCTGCAGTGTTTCACTTTTAAAACTTCAGGCATTTTGTACTCCACTTTATCCCACTCTAGCAGGGACGCGAGCTAAACAGTTTTTCTGCATCAGAGGTTTTTATAGAGTACAGATAGCAGTTGAATTTCACTCTGTTATTGTGATTTGCTTCAATAATTACAGGTAGAGAACGGCAGTGATTCAGATACCAAAACAGCCCATGAAAAGGCGCCGTGCTTATTAATGGGCTGCGAGAAGTGGATTGAAAAAGCCAATAAAAACTGGAACCCTCATGAAGCTTATATGGATTTTAAGTTCTGCCTCTGAGGTAAATTCCTCTCCTTTTTGATGTAATGGTTGCCTGTTTATGGAATAAATCCAACAGGGCTTAATCGATCATCTCCGTGGAAAGGTCAAGAGGAGAAGCTCTGGTGTTTGAAGTGCTTATCCCATGGAGAAGTGCCAGAAATGTGACACCTCCTCATGAGTGGGCGGCGGCAGGCAGATTAGTGACGGACAGGGTGGCCCAGGGGGATGATTTAGGGAGATTCAGCTCTAAATACTCTGTGTATATCATAGAGAGAGAGAAATTATAAACTGCCTCCCCCAAATCCCTATTTTCAACAGAAAAGCATATTAGTAGATCAAAAAGAAAATTTTAAAAAGGAGTAGATAAAAAGAAAATGAGCGGGGTCACAGCTGCTGGTGAAAGGTCATCAAAAGTTTCTTCTCTTGTCCACACTTTCTGTCTAATGTTGCTTGAAGTTACCAGTCGGTTTCATCCCTCTGCAGTCTAATCTAATCTGGAGTGGGTGGCTTTGGGCAGCATCTGTGCTCCGAGTTGAAATAGGGCTTTCTCTCTGCCTAATCCTCTATCCAGGGATCACTCAGTAGGGTGAAGACAATTACCAGCCTGCTCTCTCATGCTAATGGAATCTCTAACTAGATCTTACAGAAAGAGGAGAAAATAGATAGAGGAAGAAGGGAAGCAGGGACAATGGCGCAGAAAGATGACCCAACTAAAATGGGTTTTTAGATTACCATTTAATTATTGATAGAGACCCAGTTGTAAGGCCTAAGGTCAGGATTTGAAGAGCATTTTCTGAGAGAGGAGATAGATTATCAAGTTATTTTGGTGTGTGTGTTGAGGGGTGTCGGGCCAGGAAGTTGCTGAGACGGGACTGATGTCACCGACATATCAGCAGCTGTGTGCCAGATACTCTGCCTTTCACCTTTTTATCACCTGCCTCCAGCAAGGTGTCTGGAGTGGTTTTAAATTGCATTAATATGCAGGAATTTATAGATTGCCTCCCTTGGCATTTCTGCAGGGAGGGGAGGAGAGTATTACAGTCTCCATCTGCACTAATTACTGGGTCTTGGCAGTGTTACCTGTCTCTTGTGAAGGACAAACCAAGGCACCAAGCAGTAACACACTGAGCAGAAGGAGCTCATCTGCTGGGGAGTCTTCAGAAAGAAGGATGTCTCCGGGGCGTTTTTACTCTGGTATGTTTGATGTGTTGGGAGCCTTGAGTACCATTTTTAAAAAAAAAAATCCCTGCTAGCAACATCAATAAACTAAATGACTTGGTCCAACTTCCTTCATCTAGCTGAGAGAGAGAAGCTAGCAGGCTCTGCACCTGATTTCAGTGACAGTTGCACGTTCACTCAGACTGTTGAAGTTAAATGTATCAGCATATATCTTCTGTTAATCCCGGTGGAAACTTAAATTGACTGACTCCAGTGTGTCAGAAGATTTAAAGTCACGGCAGCTCAGGTGTAAATCTGAGCAGGTGAAGATCAGCCCTGTTCTCCTGGAAGTGTAGTTCTGAGACCTGAAACGTGAGAGCAAAACTTTGGACTAACAAATAAATCACAGGAGCGACGAAATGTATCCAAAATACTTAATAAGGGAAAAGATAATCAGTCTCCACATATGCCGTTATCTCCGTGATGACCTGGCTTCTCAATTCTTTCTCCGTGGCTGGTCAGACTCGCTGATAACGGGAACCCTTATCGGGTTGCATTTGTCATGGAAAGCGACTACCATTTTAAATCAGTACAACCTGCCCATTTTTTCACTTTGCCCAAACACTGAGCAGTGACACCAAGACCTTGCCAACTCTTTGCACTTCAGGTATCTCACTGGCTGCTAGGTTGCCAGGTTTCTGCATCAAATCTGCACACTGCGTTTCCTCAGCTGACGGTGGGTTTCTCAGGTTTCTGTGTTTGTCTGTCGCCTGTCAGAAAGACTTCTTGGATTGCTTCAGCTCGACAACATCTTGCTGGTGTTTGTGCCATCTGTGCCTTTAGCCAGCAGGTGATTACCAACCGCAGACTCACCTCCCACTCTGTCCAATTGGATTCCCTCTGTTGGCAAGGCCAGGGCCGGCTTTGAGAGGGAGCAGGATGACAACAGCTGGATAGCACACATTATGGAGCAAAGGGAAAGGCTCGCTGAGTCTCGGTGACAGAAACTGCAATGTGGAGAAAATATTGGGAGAAAAATGCCTGCTTCCTTTTCCCAGCAAGCTTAGCTGTGAGCGCTTGTGTCATCCTCTCTTTTATAGTCCGTAATATCCAGCAGAGCAAAAATGGCTTTGTCACACTTCAAATATATCAAATGAGATCAGTGTCAACATTTCGACGGTGCACTATTTGATTGCCTTTTGGGCTTCACAACACACTAATGTTATGCATGACTGACTATTGGATCTATGACACCCTCCAGAGAAAGGCGGCGGAGTACTCCTTTGGACCATGGGAATTGGGGTCACCTTAGGCTCTGCGGAGAGCGATGTTTGGAGTCAGGCTTCAGCAAGTGAGAGAAGAAATCACATTGTTTGAATTTAATTATATTCCATTGATTTATTGAACACCCATTAATAAGCATACATTTCGAGGCAGGGCCATTTTGCATGAAGGTTTTCTCTCTCTCTCTCTCTCTCCCTCTTTTCTCTCGCCTGCTCACTCCATTTCATCATAAATTGACATAAGCCTTTCTTTGAAGTTCAGGAGCCAAGCTGAGGAATGACAGCACAACAAACAATGAACACAAAACAAAAAGACAATGAACACTGTTTGAATATTCAAGTGAGCCGCCATAGGATGGGTAGAGGGAAAAAAGAGCCCTTGTTTTATTGTTTTTGCGTTAAGCCGTGAATGGACCTGTCTGAGACAATAAAGGATTGTGTCACATTGGGATAAGAAATTTTGCAATATCAACAATGCTTTACAAATGGTATGTAATAAGGTTTACTGGGGAAATATAAATCCTAGCATGAAAACCAAGAAAGCGCAGCTCATTTTTCACATTTGGCTCAAGTTAGTGTGGAGAGTTTGTGATTTATGAAAGTCCTGCCTGGTGAGGCTGTATCTGCAGCAAAATTCTGTTTTTTTTTTGTTTTTTTTAGATTGATATAAGATTAGTTTAATGCAGCCAAATTTGTCTTCGAGTAATTTCAATTTAAATTGTCCTTTGCAGAGGTATTTTGTCAACAGCAGTCCTTTGGTGCATCCTCAGGTGTATCTGCAATCAACATTTCAGTAAACTCCACAGCTACCCTCCACATCTATTCAATATGTCACGCAGTATGTAGCAATAAGAGGAGAAGAGGATGTGTTTCCCCTGTGGTTTGTCTGACAATGTTAAGCGACGCTCTCATTGCTCAAAGTCCCTCGCTGGCATCAGCAGGTTGTAAGAGCACCTTGCTTGTATTGTGCTGGAAACCAACAGATTTTACTGAGGGGATTCTCTCAGCATGGGGCTGCAGGCATGTGTTGGGATTCAGACTGGTGATTGGAGCACAGGATACACAGCTTATTAAATCAGAAATACAAGGCTTTGTCAATTTGATTAGTGAATTTAGTTTGTTGTAGTGGTGTTTTACATCTCATTGCTCTTTGCTCAATTTTAATTTTGATCAAAACAAGAAAGTGTGTGCCACTATTTTAAGCTACAAATAAAATATTATATTTCTTGTGATGTACTGTGCATTTAGACTATTGTCACACTGCTAATTTTTGTGTTTCAGTGTTGAGCTTCAAGCTTTACGGTGGTTTCTATTAAATAGTTTTCCATGCTCATTTTAGCTTCAGTTATTGTTAATATATATCAGTTCTCGCAGCTTCTACTAGAATCTCCTATACCAGTTTTTTTGCAGCCTGTTTCCCTCACATCCTTGACATGTCTCTCCTCTGTCAAGTTTGTAGTATGACACACAAACATTTGTGAAAGATCATTATCTTATTGGTGGAAACAAATATACTTTGTCAAAATGTTCATCCAGTGTTACTAAGCCCTCTGAATTAGCTCTCAGGTCAAGCAACATATGTATGTATGTTGAGGGTACTTGTATGTTGATTTCAAGGTCAAGCTGATCAGGGCTTAGCTCACGTTATGCCCCTGTGCACTGCTCAACTTTAGTGTAGGTATAAGAAGAAAAGACTTGCAAAGCTAATTCTGTGGTGAACTCTACCTAAAGCTGCACATCTAATACTTCAGAAAATTGCTGTCTCTGGTTGTTTCTTCTATGATTGCAGTGCTTTCCTCACTGGCTTGGTAAGCGATTGTAGTAGATAATTAAGTCTGCTACAACGTTTCAATATGTGGAGATTTATTTTATTTCAAAACCACACAAAGAAGCAGAGTATGTAACAAATCTGTGGTGCAGGTGCCAGATGTGGACAGAACCGTGTGAGCTGGACCACATTGGTCATACTCACTAGCGCCTAATACACCTGGAGGCTTGTATCTAACAAGACAACTTGATTTGTGGACATGCCACACTGAGGTTTGAATTTGACCTTGAATGCTGCGAAGGTAGGGGCTGGAAATGTATAGTTTTTCACAGAATAAAATTCTCAATTTTTCATAGGAGCTTCAAAAGCTCTCTTCCCAGTATTTGTAACACTTCACATGAATCTGAATTTAAATTTCATTCATCTTAATTTGCTGGATTTCAGCTATTGTCATTTTCTACATTTTGAATGTGGTTGCCACACAGTCATGAAGGCTGGCTTCCTTCTGAGCCTGTTATTTACCATAAATGAAACTTCACCCAGCAGAAAGATGCAGCAGTTGGCTGTGAAGTCAATTAGTCCTCATTGCTATTACAGGGTTGACATTAGTCTAGGCAGGCGTGTTTTGATTAGAGATGACAGACGACTTGCTACTATTGGACTGCCAGACATTCCTCACCCTTCATCCCATGGGTGAAGCTATTGAAGCTGACTGGAATATAGAAAGCTAACAGCTGAGTGTATTTGCCAAGATGCCCTTCATCTCCAGAGAAACCCCTTATAAATATGACTGCACAGCACACAACGTTGTATAAGCCCCAATAACAGGGATATGCTGCATCGTATATATATAAGAATCAGCTGCCAATATGTTATTCCAACGCTGTATATCATGGCAATAATGCCTAAACTGTAGGCTTTTACACACAATGGCCTTTTGTTGTGCAGGTTATTTATTGTGCTGGTGTGAGGTTGTGCAGAGCTGGTGGGTGAGTGCATCCAGGGGCTTGTATTGTTTGGGAATCAGTGGCTCTTGTTTGTGGAGCTGGGAGGGTTTGTTAACAATGGCTTTTTTATGTCCCAGAGTGCGTGCCTGTCGGCAAACGTCCCCTCAGAATTTTTGTTTATGTGTTTTGTTGTTGGTGTGTGGATCAGGGTCGGCGAACATAACCCGCTCATTGTGATGCACATCCAAGTGGACCAGTTTTATATCAGGCACATGTGAGCATTAGTGTGTGTGTGTGTGTTTTGAATATACAGTATGGGTGCAAATTATTTAGTGCGGATGTGTGGAAAGTACCGAGCTGAAGGGGTTTACTGCCAGTCCTTCCTAATGGACCCTTTCACTCTCCCTCCATTCATGTGACGGTATGGTGACGGAGAAGGGGGAGCCGGGGATTAAGGGGGTAGAGGCAGCGCCTTGTTAAAGAAAAAGAAAGGGTTTGAGTGTGTCGATTGGATTAACTTGTTTGGGCTTATTAAGAGGGGAGACACAGCAGCTTGTTAAAAGCATTGCATGGGGCGTCCCACAGTGAGACGGCAGGGTCACCATTCAATTAGGGTCGAAGCCCCGCCTCTGCTCATTGTGGAGGCTGTCTGCCAGGCTCCCAGGCCACGGCTGGTCTTCACTGGGAGGGGGAGCCTCACTGGAGACACTTTGAGTAAGACAGTCAAACCTCTATAGAAGCTTGGCAATTGGCTTTCTATAAAAATGTTTTTCATATAAATACCAAAATTAAACCTTTCCCGATACTATACTTTCAAAAATAATAGCATGGTTTTTAACACCTTTATCGCCAGACAAGCACACTGATATTGGACGATTTTGCAAACCTTAAATTACAACATAACACATTGCTGCATCCCTGCATGTATGTATGGTTTGGTAAATGTTTTGTAAAGATTGTCGTAAGGGTAAATAAGATACAGTACCAGTCAAAAGTTTGGACACACCTTCTCATTCAATGGTTTTTCTTTCTTTCTTTTATTTTATTTTTCTACATTGTAGATTAACATCGAAGACATCCAAACTATGAAGGAACACATATGGAATTATGTGGTAAACAAACAAATGCTCAACAAACCAGAATATGTTTTATATTTTAGATTCTTCAAAGTAGTTGAATGAGAAGTTGTGTCCAAACTTTTGACTGGTACTGTATGGTGACAGTATGGTTAGGGTTTGGAAAGTGAAGAAAAAGGTGGACATCAGTTGCAATGTTGTAACTTTCAGACTTGCTACATGCCCATCTACCACACCGTCCTCCACTTCTTAGCCTCCAACATTCCAAGATATAGGGAACGCTACTTGACATTGGACATAAATTCTGAGGTGCGAATATGTTTAATATGAACAATACCTAATTACATTTGACAACAGTTCACAAATGTTAAATGTTTCCTAAACACAAGCTGCTATACAAGAGCTTTGCACACAGGAATCTGATTAAATAATAAGCAAACAAGACTATGAATCTGACCAAACACTCAATGTCATCTGTTGGTAAACTGTTTTTCATACACATTTCAGCACCATACCTAAAATAATTGAGCTTTAATACCCAACTGAAGTCTCAGCTGCTTCATTCTTTCTTTCATATGAAACAAGTGTAGCGCAAAACACACACATACACGCCATCTATTCACCCATGACCACCCTGTTACACCCCACACTTGGCAGGATGCTTATCTGGGCAGACAGCTTTGGGCGCGGGGAGCCATCTCCTCTGATCTCCTCTGCAGTTTAAGAACCTTTTAACTTAGAAATAGCCTTCTGCCAAGCCCACCGCCTCTTGATTCCAGCTTATTCCCTCATCTCGGGGGACTGATCTTCCGCCCCCATTGCAAACCCTGCAGCAGCGTTGGCAGAACGGGAAAGAGCCGATAGACATCCTGGCTTATGAGATATCCCCACACTGGTGTAATAGGAGACTTGTGAGTGGATTTGATGAGTGAGTGAAGTGCAGGTGGTTTTCCAAGTGTGTGTGTGTGTGTGTGTGTGTGTGTGTGTGTGTGTGTGTGTGTGTGTGTGTGTGTGTGTGTGTGTGTGTGTGTGTGTGTGTGTGTGTGTGTGTGTGTGTGTGTGTGTGTGTGTGTGTGTGTGTGTGTGTGTGTGTGTGTGTGTGTGTGCTCACACCAGCACCATCACAGGGATCGACCTGGGCATGACGGGCTTTTTAGGGCAGCTGAATGATAGGTGATAGGGTTTTTTGGTTTTGAGATAATTTCCTGCCTCTGATAGACATCTGCTAAGTAGTACAATAACCTAATAGGAGGAGATTAGGGGAAAGGGGAACATGACAAACAAGCCAAAGACTTGCTCCTTCTGCCTCGCTCCTAAAGTCAATAATAGGAGAAAATTGGTTCTTGAAATTGAATTGAAAAAAAGTGGGTCTCTTTCAGCGAAGTATAATGCCTCAGAATACATTTGGTGAGCAGCAAATGGAGAAAAATGGAGGGTAGTTACTCAATTGTATTTCATTTCAGAGAGGGGAAAACTGTGGAGGTATCCCCCAGTTAAGACTAGCTTTTAGTCTCAATCCACACCATGTGTCCCTTTCCTCTCTCTCAACCACTATCTTTTAACAAATGGGCTGTGAGGAAGGGGTCGTTGTGAAATTAGTATCCTCACAGAGAGGACACAGAGAAAGGATTATGTGAATAGCCAGTAATGAGCTCAAAGTGCCAGTGTGTTTGGGCCAGGCCTGCCTGTGTGTGAGAGGAAATGGCACCGCAAGCGACCTTTTTTTGCTCAAGCACCTGGCGAGAAATAGAGTGGCCCCTCTCTTCCATCTGCAGCGTGTGTGTTTGTGTGTAAGCATGTGTGAGAGAGAGAGAGAGAGAGAGAGTGAACTGTGTAATTAACAAGAGTATAGAGATTTAAATGACTTACATTTATCAGGGATTTTCTTTGTGAACACCATTTTCATAACACCAGGTTTGTGCTGAAAGTGATGTTTTGTGCTGCTTCTGACACGTTTGAAATATACATATTTTTGACTTAGAGTGAGGTCAACTTAAATTACTTGTGAGTGATGTTTTATTTAAAAATCTTTTTTAACAGTGAAAGACTGAATTCTTTGCAGGGGTGTTGCTTTTTTTCTGTAACACCTGCTTCTAATCTTTAAACTATTCAGACCAGGAAAGTAATTCAACCTTAATTATAGGCAGTAAATTGTGTTGTGGTTGTCTATCATGCTTCCTTCCTCCATTTCTCAATCCACACTTTAGCACTTTACACACCATCTGTGTAAGGAGGGCTATTAAAGTTTCTGCAAATACACCTCTTAATGAAAATCTGTCAGTTCTGATTTAAATTATTATTTTAATGGAACCATCTACATTTTATAAGTAAACACATTCAGGGGGTTCAGAATGTGAAGAAGACATTTTTTGTTGTTCAGGGTCAGATGCTTTAACATGGTCTGAAAAGAAGGCCATCCTGAATGGATGTGAATTATTTTATTCTGTTAAACTCATTCTGTAAAACTGCACATAAATATATGTAATTGTAAACAAATTTTAGTTGTGGTTTTGTCTAAAGGTTAGTTTCATTAAATGCTTCTATTAGTGTTTAAAATTGGGTGGTTTTTCAGTGGTGACTGTATTTTGCTTTATTCCTGTAATGAGAAAGAACAGGAGCTGGTGCTTTATGAACTGCCATTAATTTATCTCGTAATCATTATAATTGCTTTCTTTAAATGATAATCTATAAAACTAAGTAATGGACTGATGGCAGGTGGCTAAATGTTCATTTAGTGATTCACTGAGAAAATAAATAACAGGGGACAAGCCTGTGACAGGCGCATGAGAAATCATTTTTCAATAATCTGCCACGCATCACGGCAGGAGACGCTGGCGCTGACAGCACAGATGAAATATTTGCCTCTGTTCTTTGTTTTAATATGAGAGGAGACCAGCCCAGATGGAAACGATAGTGTTTCATATCGAGGCATTTTGGACATGAGGCTCAAACACATGCAGAGCTAAGATTAAGGCCACAATGCTTTATACAGAGGCAGCCATGCTTTTAAGTCGAGACTGGGCTTCTGCAGAGTTATAGTCAGTACAGTAAGCACTCATTGTTTCCTGGAAAACCAAACAATATCCGCTAAGTGAACTATAGAAGAGTGAATCTTGATCCTTATCATATCAAAACACTATCTGGACCTAAATGGTTTGCTTTAGCTGTTCTCATCCGGCACATAATCCAAGTAGAAGACTTAGTTATCAGTCATCATTGTGTTGTGACACTGGTATGTTGCTGATGAATGAGGTCTACTATGCTACTCGATTGTTGAGGTTTCTAAGAGAGAGTCAGCAGTAGGTTTTTATCTATCTATGTGTATATATATATATATATATATATATATATATATATATATAGCTGTGTGTGTGTGTGTGTGTGTGTGTGTGTGTGTGTGTGTGTGTGTGTGTGTGTATATATATATATATATGTGTGTGTGTATATATATATACACACACACACATCAGGGCTGCTATGGGCTTTTTGAGAGGAAACTAGCAGCAACTGCCTCCCTGTTCCAGAGTGAAGGTGGCTGTGGGGAAAAGGGGGAGTATAGAGCTGGAGATTTATGGCCTAGAGGGAGATTGATTAGTGCCGTCACTAGCCCTGATGTACGGTTGGCAGTCTCTCCCCCAACCCATCCCAACCCATCACATTACACACACACACACACACACACACACACACACACACACACACACACACACACACACACACACACACACACACACACACACACACACACACACACACACAGAGACACTGACACACATGCAGCCATACAGTTCAATACACAGCTACACATACATCCAGACACCGTTCAGTCCCCAGGCCTTTCCCTGACAGTCCCCCAGAGCTGTTGCATGTTAAGT
The DNA here is from genome assembly GCF_027596085.1 of Anoplopoma fimbria. NCBI lineage: Eukaryota > Metazoa > Chordata > Actinopteri > Perciformes > Anoplopomatidae > Anoplopoma > Anoplopoma fimbria. Next base: position 3,736,322 of record NC_072461.1, read on the forward strand.
TGCAGCAGACAGACTGCTGTTTTTTCAGCATTACCATTTTTTGGCTGTCTATAGATAACGCCATCAATCACCATGCAAGCACTGCCCTGGAAGGAATGTGCCTGAGTGTTTCTGCTTTCTGAGTGTGCCTTTGTGTTTGTTTTTTGAGGATGGTTTCATAGACGGGAGATGCGGTTGAATGGTTGTGTGGATGTGCTGTTTGAAGCTGCAGAGTGACTGGCCTAGACTGTGCTCTGAACCCGTGTCAACCGTGCTGCCCCAGTGCAGGTGTGTGTTTATCATTCAGCACACAAAGCTGAGAGGCAGGCAGCTGTAGGCTTGCTTTCCTCATCAAATCTTGGGTGAGAATCCTAGCCCATCTAGCCCAGAGCCAGCTGCTGGTGGCTTACCGAACACGACCATGGAGCACTGACCTCGAATAATCCTGCTCAACACCCTCAACGTTCTTCTCTTTCTCTTTTTCTGCTCCAGGTTGGCCGCATAACTCCCCCGGCTGTAGTACTGTGCCCACCTCGCCATGCTGGCCTGTCTGCAGAGGAGGCAAAACCCTCCACCCCAGCACCCGGTGTGTGCCAGCAAGACCCTGGAGCCTCTGCAAGCCCTTGGACGGAAATGTGAGTTAACAAAGCGACTGGGAGCAACGGAGGTCAGGAGATCAGCTCGCCCAGAGCTAAGCAATGAGAGACGCTTGTGTTCTTCATTTGTAGTTAATCTATCCGTGATGGTGAATGATGGAAACGTGTTGTTAACCCCGACTGTGAATAAGTATAGGAAAATAGACTTTCCGGTTTCTGTTGTTTGTCACTGTGTTCCTTCGCTACTCTGAGGAATTCTAAACAGTTTCATTCGCTCTGCACTTAGACCTTGGATTGCCATGTTGTTTGGCTACTCATTGTGAGGGGGGCTGTTTAGCTGTGCTGATTGTGCAGTCGTGGCAACAGGGCTGAACAGACAGTGTTTAACGTGCCTCACTGGCCCTGGGTGACCCTGAGGGTCTGTAAACATTTACAGTGTCTGGCCCTGGCTGTTCCGGCCGCCTGTAAAGCATGACAGCTGCTCTGTTTGCTCCCCGAGCACCACCCTCTGTCCACTCACAAAATGGTGTAAAGGGACGGAGATGAGCCAGGGCTGAAAACTGTTACAGAGCTGGCAAAACTAGTTCCAACCAGTATGGGATTAGAGAGGTCTGCGGTAGTCAGGCATCTGGAAGGTGAATTTCCCTAATTTTGTTGAAGCTTTTGGATAAGCTTTTTACAGCGAGTCTGTTTTCTGATGAAGAGAAGAAATGTCTTTTCTCCCTATTGAATGCTCCCAGAGTCTTTAGTGGCCTTTGTTTACATGGCAGGCCTACGAGCTACCTCAAGCCGATTAAACAGACTGGCGGCTGGAGAGCAGGGGAGCACTAACCTACCAGTTTTTACCTCAGCTTAGAGAGGCTTAGTGAGAGTTGCAGGTTCTTTGCTTCCCCCCCATCAGTGGGACATTGTATCAGGCCTATAACCAGCCCAGTAAAAGGCAAATAAATAAAGCACTGCCTTCTTCTTTCTCTGCTTCTCACTGGCCAATTAGCTACTTCTCAGCTCAACATAACACTCCACTCACCTCCGACAGAGGAGAGCCGCAAACAACAAGGTGACTAGGTGCTACCTCTGTCAGATCTTGAGTTGTTTTTTGCTGGTCTGCACGGATGTCTCATATGGAGCTGTAAAGGTGTGTGTGAAACAGAGAGGGGACAAGAGACAAAAACAGAGCTCCAAGTGCATTTGGAAGGGGCAGCTCTTCAGCCGAGTGGGGTTCAACCGGCCTCACTAATGAAGTTTCAGAGAGGACAAAGAGAAAACTGCGCAAAATAGAATTAGAGAAGGTAAAGACGAGGAAAGGAAGGGAGGGAAATGGAGGGAGTCCTCAACAGTCGTCTTAATCGATTCCCTCCTTCCAATTTCGCAGGATTAGCCCACTTCCTCTCAGAGTCCTCTATTGAGGAGCAGCCAGTGGGAGTCAGGACTCAAATCAATAGAGAAAAAGCACAATCTCCAGTCTACCCGTTGCACTCCCTCTTACTGACCCTCTCTGTCTGACTCTCCCTCTCTTTCTCCACCTGTTTAACCCTTTGATTGAATGACTACCACAGCGACTGACTTGAGGTTCATAATGAGGATGTTTGAACATAATAGCCTCCTTTCTGTCCTTGGAGGGGGAAGAGGGGAGCAAGTGTTGAATTTCCACCACTGTGCAGTCCGAGGCCTCAATAAGGCAATTGTTCATCCGGGCCCAGAAGGGGTGCAGAAAGGCAGACAGTGGGTCTGGCTGCACAAGTGGGCACTCTCAGGTCACCATGCTGAGCAGGTCCCCATGATTGATTGTTCGTGGCCCAGTTTGTGCCAACCTGGAATGGGGGTTGTGAGTAAGGTGACCTGGGTTCTCAACAGGAGGCTGAATACCAGAATACACCCCTCAAAGAGACAGAGCGAGTGAGAGCACAGGAGGGGGATTACCTGGCAGCGAGGTGGAGGTGAGCTGTGTCAGTAGTGTGCGTGTGTGGGCATATAGTGTGAGGACTGGGGTGGCAGAGTAGTTGGGATGAGAGGGCGAGGAGGGTTTTAGCAAAAGCCCCTGCATGCAGATGCAGAGTGGCTGCACAGATCATTGATGCGACTCCCATTAAAAATCCCTCATACCCTCAATAAAAAAGGACTTAACTGGCTCTACCATCAGCTGGAAGCGTTCAGATCGGCTCGCCAGACAATCAATTTCCCCCAAGCGCACAGAGCTTAGCGGGAGAAACAGGAGGCGGAGAGCGGGATGTTTCCATTATCACAGCCCGCTCTGTGTCTGGACTCGGGGGGTTTGGTGAGGTACTGTAGAGCAGGGAGGGCAGGGGAGAGAAAGGAGGGAGTGGAAGAGGGAGATGGGGAAGGACAGACAAGTGGGGGAGAGAGAGAAGCAGAATGCGAGACAGAGAAGCTGGCTTTTCAAAAAGCCATTGACCGCCTGCCCTTAAAAATATCATATTGGATTAGCCTCACAGAGGCGGCCTTTTGATATTTTTTTCTTTGGCCGTAGAATTAAAAGGAGTGCAGATCATTACTTGAATTATAAATCATAGGCACTTGCTTTCACTGCGCCCAAATTCCACGCATATGTGGCTGCACTCTCCAGCGCCAGCCCCTGTCATTTTTAATTAAATCCCCCCTTATGGGTGACATTTGTAGCTTGCCCCCTCCTCCGTCCTCCCCTCCACATCTCTCTACCACTGCCCTAGATGGAGACATGAAAGGCAGAGACGTCAGCGGAGCCAGGGCCTCTCATCGTGTTGTGCCCCAGAGAGAGGGCACCCATCCAGACAGATGAGAGAGAAAGGCCCAACAAGGGGGAGAGGGGTGAATGGATGCCACTGACCCTGGCCATCCTCGGCCAGCGGCGACCTCCCTCGCTACCCATCCCTCTCCTTGATCGTGGTCCTCCACTGTGGGTCTGAAGGTCCAGAGAGTAGCCTTGCTCCAAGAGGGTAGAGGGAGGTGCCCCGGTCCAGTGATGAGTAACACTGAGATGGCTGGACAGGAGGCCCATCTGCCCCCACCCACTACCCTGCCTCCTCCCACACAGCAATTACTCTGCCACATGTCAGCTAAAGAAAAACAGGGGCAGAATCCCTCAATTGACTATGCCCTTCTATTTTTCAAAATGGGATATTGTCAGATTTTAGAAGATTTTAATTTGTTTATTCATTACTTGGTTGGTGCATTAGAGCCATGAACGCCATTTTATTAGAATGCCATGGTCACTTTGGTTGTGCATGTCCGTGTTCTTTATCCTAGCCCGCTGCAGGTCCTGCCTCCGTTAACCACGAAGCGAGTTGCCCCTCCCATTATCACCCTGTGATTGAATCAGACTTTGGGCTAAACCTGGGTGTTCCCTTGTGTCTCTAACCCCAGCAGGGCCTGGCTGAAACACACACACACACACACACACACACACACACACACACACACACACACACACACACACACACACACACACACACACACACACACACACACACACCAAAAAAATAATTTTGGTTGCTTTCAATTACTTATTTAACTCTAATTGAGACAAAAACTCTTCATGTTGTGATAAATGCAACAAACTGCCTGCCTCAAATCAACTGGTGTGAAGTCCAGAATTTGTCTCCTTGTAACAGAGACATACACACATGCACACACATATGAGCACACCAGCAGCCGTAAACCACTGTGACACCACCCAAGAGGCCTGCACTGCCAATCAGCCTGGTGTAGATGAGAAGTTCCCAGAAGGCCTGATATCCCGGGTTCATGCGATGTCAGGCCACGTTCAGCCCTCTTCCCACTTGATCGACAGAGACAACCTGGCCATGTCACACACAGCCCCGGGACATTATATGGGGGCTCACCTGGGGATTGTAGTCTTCCTAATAGCCCTGTGCCTCTGGAGTCAGAGCTGCCGGAGCCATTAGTTTGCTTTGCTTTTAGCAGCTTCTCTTCCTAAGCCACACTACCGGTGAGAGAGAATATGTTGAGGTAATGACCTCCAGCCATCTCTCGCCCACTGTTGTCTGAGGCGGTGCAAGACATAACAGGGGAATTAGCTGACCATATCAAATTACAGCATGATTTTCCAACGGTTGTTAGGTGGGGAAAAAAACAACGCATTTTTAGTTGAATATTTAAATGTGGTCACGAGCAGCAGCAGAAATAACAACCTTTCCCCTGATTGCCTCAGTGCCCTGGAGGTGGAGGGCATAAAGTGGAACTGGGGGAAAAGAAATGGAGATGGAGCAAGGGAAAGAGAATCTGCATGCACTTGACCTTTTCCCACTGATTGAACTACCTCCTTTCTAACTCCCATTTGGAATTCCACAGAGTGCCCACAGAGACTGCCATTATTCCACAGTCTGCAGCAGGGAAGCAGAGGTCATGAGGTATTTTTCATAGTGAAAGGTGATTGGCAGCTATCCATGGCGTGCATCCTCCTGGGTGCCTGCTTATGCAATCTCATTTTGGGGATCACTGGGTTTGCATAGCCACATGAAATATGTAATTCACACCTCGATCACATTGCTATATTGCAGAATTCAGAGTGTTAATCTAGTTTCACTTTATTTCATAGGTACAGCCCTGTGATATTGGCTGTACTAGTCTTACCTTGCATACTACTGGCTCTTCTGTCATGTAGGCGTCTCAGCGCTGGCACACAGAAGATCATTTCCGGCTGGCGGCGTCCCACGGAGCCATGCCTTCCCTCTGCCCTCTGCCTTCTGCTGTGAACACGGGGGGCGAAGCAATCTTATTGCCATGGGAGGTGAGCTTGAGGAAGAGGGGCTCTGCTTTAGTTTTTAGTCACAGCGGGACTTGGGTTGAATAACAGGTTCCTGGTTCCAAAGCCTCCGAGCTGGCATTTGGGCGTCCCAGGTGCAAGGCATGGACACCCTCTGTCTTCGCCTGCCAGAGAGTGGGGACAGGTTGGGGGATGTGAGCGAGGGTACAGACAGTGTCCGCAGTGCCTTGCTGTCCCACAGGAAATGACACACAGCCTGTGCCATCTCAGCGCTGAGCTCAGCCCACCACAGACTGACAATGAGAGGCGTTCAGGAGGTGTTGCATGCTCCTGGCACGCTCTTAGTTTTTTTTGAGTGGTGTCTTCATAACAAAACTCTAAATAGAAAGTGAGAGTTTTGGGGCCAACATTTGGACCTACAATGTGTTTAAGTAGGAAGAAAGCCTTCATTAGCTTTGTAGCTAGATTTCGTACCTTAATCTATTTCTGGCCTGTCACTCCATCCAAATCATGAAAAAATTACAGCCCATTTAAAAGAATGAATACATATTTGTATTATATCTATCTGCTAAACAAACATAATGTTGTTTTATAAGTATACAAAAAAACCACAAGAGTACATTTAGCAACATTTACTACTTTGGTCACACTGGGTTACACCCTCACTCACAGCTTATTGTTACATAAATGACATCTATAGCTGTATCTGTTATTTTTTAATGCAGTCAATTGTCTGACACATTCTAACCTCTCGACCATGATTGAACTTCACAGAAGGTGACTATTGATCAGTATGTTGTTGCTAGGGGTCTCTTTAAGCCATTAAGAAGTGTTCAGAGCCAACAGCAGTGGCGTTTGGTGTTTTTGTCCAAAACTCATGAATTTTTATTCCATCCCTGGCTGTGGTTATTTGAATCCACTCTAATAGTTAAGAGGATTTTGTGAAGAAAGCATGGGAATGTAAACCGACCACAGTTGAAAGCATCGCTCCTGTGAGACATTTTACTACAGTTTCTGTGCTTTGCTCCTCGAGCTTATTCTCATGACGGCCATCTTCTCATGCATCGGTTGCATCGTCCTTTTAGGTTTCAGAAATACTGAATCACATTTGATTGGTTATAAGTACAGAGGTAGGGCGTGTTTTTTTACTGACCTCTGGCTGCCAGGTCTAGCTGAATCATTTTTACTGGACCTCTTGGCCTTTGAACAGATTTTTAACAACCACTTTTCACTAACCCTAATCCTGGAGGAACCCAGGCCTCTATCTGTCAGCTCCATCATGTAGCAGCAAGTGTCTAATTTGTAAAGTTGGTTTTATGCTTTCTGATGTTGCGAAGCACTGAAAATGTTATCGACCTACCAGGTAACATGAAAGCTAATGTATAACTTAATGAAGTAATGAAAGCTCCGTCTTTATGTTCCACAGTCCAATAGATGAATTTAATTAAAGTGTATTAATTAAGAAACATTGCAGATGTTGGCTTTAGGCAATACTTAAAATAATACCTACCGACTTATGTATCTCCTCTCCTCTCCTCTCCTCTCTCCCCTCTCCTCTCCTCTCCTCTCCTCTCCTCTCCTCTCCTCTCCTCTCGTTGGCATGTGTACTGCAGCCGAGTGCCTTGTTGTCTGTGCAGTGTTAAATATTAATTGGGAATCAGTGAAGGACTTGTCTCCTAAATGATAGAACAGAAGGGCCCAGGCTTGCCTCAGGCAGCCTGCAGGCGCCTTTCTTCTTCCATTTACCTGCAGGCCTGTGCACCAGCACTTCCTCCAGTCTGACAGGCCGGCCCAGGCGCCTCCAGCCTCCAGCCTCTCCTCATCTCTCCCTCTCGCTCCCACTCTCTCCCTTTTTTCTTCCTTCTCTGCTCTCTGCACTGGTTCCTTTTCTTATCTCTTTATGCGCTTACAATCTCTACCTCTGGGGTCCGGTACTCCAAACCTGTGTGTGTGTGTTTGTGTTGTTGCTGCGTCCATTTGAGTTTGTGCATGACTGTGAATGCTGCCCGCTCTTGGCTGTACATGTAGCCCTTTGAGAAAATAGTGTCACAGCGTGGCATATTCTCTTAAAAACAGGACAGGGAGGGCTCGACATAAATCTTTCAGGTCAGGATTTTTCTATGTTGTATTTCTTTCTTGGCTCTGTGTCCCGTGTTGCTATCTGCCTCATCACTGAATGTTTTAATCTTCGTTTCTTTTCTCCTGATGTTTACCCATAACTGGCCCCACATTTTGTCTTTCTTTCTTCTATGAGCCGGCCTTTGTTCCTCGATATCAGCCTTGTCATCTGGAGAGGTATACCGAGACAAAACAACTGGCACTGACTGCTTCTTGGTGCACTGGCTACTAGCTCTAACTTGTGGATGACCCTTGTGGACTGAGTTAATTAAGATGCAGAGATTTGTTTTGAAAATCAAACCAGTCTAACCTGTTAATGTACTTTTGACTGTATATGTTTGCACTGGACCACAGCTTTCCACAAGGTTCAGTGAGGGTGCATTGTGAAGTGGCAGGGCTGAATGTAAAATGGAAAAACCTCAGAAGTGGGAGAGGGCAGCAGAGAGGCAGGGATATAACTAGAGGAGAGGAGGGGGGGTGGGGTTGACTATGATGCCATAGGAATGAGTTCACAGGCCCATGAGCACAGACCTAATCGCACATGACAATATCGGCTGGTGTGCCAGTCGCAACGCATAACCACCCCGCTGCTTGTGCTGACTCGGGGTATTTGCTGATAAGCCCTGCTTTCTAGACCATGCTGTATGCACAATGAGGGTGGCCCAGGCAGGCCTGAGGGCTGGCTCATCACAGGCAGCCCACAAACCGGGGCTAGGTCCCCCCAACTATACAGAACCATGCACTCCACTAAGCCCTTTGGCCAGACTTGATTATTAAACAGAAAGCAGTTTTGTGATGAATATAGGTATTTTGTTATCCATTTATAATCTTTACGTTTGCCCTTCCAGGATTATAAATTATTGCAAATGGAAAGAACCTGGTGAAACTCGGGCCTTAAATCAGTGCCAGTTTGTGAGGGGCTTTGTTCACAGTGTGAAATATTCAGGGTTGATACTTTTTTTTACTGTCATGGGAACAAACATGGAGTCTTCTCTTATTGTTGGTCCGTTTTGTTGTGTAGTGTGAGCTAAACATGCTGCCCCAGTTTCTGTGTTTGTTTGGTGGACGGGTGTCCCACAAAGAGGCTGCTGGCCTGCATTCCTTTGTGGCTTAAAGAGGACATAAACTACCCAATTGTGTTGTTTTTACTGGAGGGTCAGCTCGATCATCAGTAATTAACACGTGCAGTAATCTGCTCTGAATTAAAGGGGTGTTTTATGTTAAATTCTCTTTGAATATGACTTTTTGTGTTAAACATAACATAAAAGGGCAAGAATGTAAGATGTCTGCCTTAACATATTTTCCTTTTTGTCTTTTCAAATGCTATCTTGACAAAGGTTAGTGCTGATAATGTTTTTAATTCCATAGACAGGCAGTAGGCCTCCTCTGGTGATGCCAGTGGTGTTAATGGGGCAGGAATGCAGGACGAGTGCTTTCCCACGCTGTTAGTTTTCTTCTGCTAGGCGTGTTTGAGACGAGGCTCTGTGCCGGCTAGGCTCCGCTAATGCAGCCAGAGTGCAGACAAATGGAAAGTGACACTTGTGTGTGTAGAATGGTATTTGTGGTGACGCTTTGACTACAGATAATAAAGTGTTCGCCCTGAGGTGATTTCGCCCGGCAAGCACCCCAGATGAAACTCACTTACTCAGAGAGGGAGGATGAAGAGACAGAGAGGAGGATGAAGAGACAGAGAGGGGGATGAAGGGACAGAGAGGAAGAAAAGAGACAGAAGAGACAGAGAGGGAGACAGAAGAGACAGAGAGGGAGACAGAAGAGACAGAGAGGGAGACAGAAGAGACAGAGAGGGAGACAGAAGAGACAGAGAGAGGGATGAAGAGACAGAGAGGGAGACAGAAGAGACAGAGAGAGGGATGAAGAGACAGAGAGGGAAACAGAAGAGACAGAAAGGGAGAAGGGAATGAAGAGACGTAGAGGGAGACTGAAGAGACATCGACCTGGTTTGAATTGTGTTTCACATTTTTTCACCTGTTCTTTTAAACTGAAAATAAAGGGTGTATGGAGCTTTTTTCAGATTAATGGTTATCAATATTAAAGAGAAAGGATGTCTGTCCAACTGCAGGGTAAAATATGTGTGTGTGTGTGTGTGTGTGTGTGTGTGTGTGTGTGTGTGTGTGTGTGTGTGTGTGTGTGTGTGTGTGTGTGTGTGTGTGTGTGTGTGTGTGTGTGTGTGTGTGTGTGTGTGTGTGTGTCAGTCCATGTGTACAGAAGAGTCCTTCAGGATCAATCAATTCTCAGTAATTTCCCCTACAGCTCATAAAAGCCAGGTCTGTCTGGAAGGAGCATGAGGTTGCCACATCAAACCAGCTAATTAATTTTCATGGCTGATTCAGGAACATCTGGCTTTAGAGATAAATTCTGACAGGAAAATGTAAACATGGCAGTGTCTTGGTGGTGTAATAATTCACATTTCTTGGGAGAAAACCTTTATAATAGGAACCTAATTAGCTGTTTTGATCGAACCCATTGTTCACTGTCACATATTACATATATAAGAAACTGGAAAAAAAACGGATCTTGTTTTTCCTCTGCTCTTTCCTCGTGTTATCTTTACCTTATCTCTGTCTCAGTGTACTGTATTAACAGCACACGTGGACCGCCTCACTGCAGGCTAACTAAATGACCTCATGCTGCAGTCTGTGTGAGGAGGAAGCCCAAATTAGGCTCTCAATTGGGTATTTCTTCCATCTGCTTGTGCAGGAAATAGATAAATTAAATCTGAGATTAGATTGGTTTTAATGAAATGAAAGATTAGATTTGGGAGTTTTGTCCAAGTTTTTTTAATCTTTTAATGATTAAATCCATTTTTGACATCTTGCCACGTCTGCGTGCCTGTGAAGGATCAGTGTGCAGATTGCTTTAACATAATCATTATCCTCTTTGCTATTTGTGAAACATGTTGGCAGGTTAAAGCCCAATATGTGATTGCAGCATGACGCCCTCTGTTGAAAAATGTTGTCCAACTACTGATTCTATTTTACATAGTGATTCATTTGATTGAAGTATTTGTCTTTTATTTAGGGTCTGACATTTGATTGTAATACAACGCTATGTGACTGAATCATTTTTTTTTTACTGTTGATTTGCGGAGCAACCATCTACGATTCTGTGGTCAGGGTTGGTGGGGATCGACTGTATATCTAAGTCGGAAATGCGTCTTGAGGCCGCATGTCAATTTACTGGGAACTCTGAAATTCCAACTTTCCAGTTCAAATGGAATGCAGCATTACAATCTTTAAGTCAACCTCTTTTAAAAATAAATGTGTAGAATTTAGAGAAGACAGAGAGGAGTTTGGTGAAGATTGCATTTTCGTTTCCACTGTCTTACAGCGTGCGTTTCTTTGATGATTATGATGACACAAGCAGCCGTGAATTCAGACAGCTCTATCCTCTGAGAAATCATTGCAGTTTGATTTTTATCTTTGCAATTATAGATAGCAAAGGCCTGACAAATAATTGCCTTGATTTTCTTCTCGCTGTGTTGTTGCAAAGAAAATCAACCTTGAGATGAACAGAGGGAGATGAGTGTTCCTAAAAATGGCTTTTCTGATATCAAGCAAGCAGCAGGGTTCCCTTTCCCCTCACGTGCACTTGAATTGATTAGTACTCCAGCTGAGGGCATATTCAACATGTCTGCCCCCTGCAAGGCTGCTGTACCCTGTTGATCACTGGCTCAGACATGTGCTTCCTCTGCTCCCTCGCTCCTCAGGAAGCTCCTGTGGGGCGCTGAGGCTTTGATTGACTGGCGGCCGAGTCCACAGGACGCCTCTATTATTATCATCTCTACCTCAGCAGAGGGGGGCTATGTCCAGGGGGTCTGGCCGACAACCCCTGCTTTGTGTGCCCGATAGTCAATTAGAGGCAGCGCACTGCCGGAGACGAGTGGGATGCAGGGTTAATTGCAGAGGACCAAACAGCTGGCTCTATCAGGGCCCATTGTGTTTGCAGCAGTTGTCACGGCAATTGAGGCCTGGCTGTAATCGCTGACTAATCAGCCCTGTGCCAGATGACACCTCCATTAGCACAAGGCAGGTATTGTTCAGGACGCAAAGCTGTCTCTGGCTTCCCCTTGCCTGCCCTTCCTTTAACAGCAGGCTAAAGGAGGTGGGGAGAAGACCCTGATCCTATCTGCTAAGAGCTAAACAATAGCCACAGGTCAGGGGTTCCTCCATGGAGCAATACTGTTTAATCTGCCCTGCCCAGGCTGCAACACATTTGACAGGTCAGACATTTCCCAAGCTGAGGGATTGAAGATTGTTTGAGCCATGAATTAATAATTTGAATAACTTAATTACTATGAGGTTAAGGGCAAAGTGTCCATTAGTGGTGGAATGTGTTACAAGACTAATAAATAGGGACAATCTGCTGGCCCAGTGGTCTAAAAAGTGCACCACATATTTTAGGAATCCCCAAATTGAATGCTGTGAGGATCCTTGTTAGCAAGCAATCCCCCCCTGAAAAAAGTACTGTGGAAAAAAAGAGACCCATCTTGCAAAGCTGCATGTAGGTTGAATAGACAAATGATCAATACAGCAGCTAATGTCCCCTCTTGGCTCACACACATTTAACCAGGACTGGCCCTCTCTGGGGGAAATGGCTCCAAGTGAACATGGTTGATGTTGGACTGAAGCTGACCCCATGTTTTCTTTCATCTCTGCTCCTGTTGTTTGCCCTAACCTCATCACAGGCAGCTCTGTTTGTTTGACCAAAGTTAATGTGTACTATGCACTCGTTCTTCTGTGAAAACTTAATTGCATTTCAACCAAACGGTCCTCTCCCTCCATTTAAACAAGCACTTTTTCCCCCGCTGCTCACCAATGTACATGGTCAGAGGGGAACAAAACATGCGGTAAGTAGGGATACGGGCTCGCAGGAGTGAGTGAGGAAATGGCGAGGGCTGTTTGATGTGTTGGAGCGTTTTCTCCACTAATAAGAAGAAAATTCTCCGACCTGCTCCTAATCTTAGAACACTTGGAACACTAATAAATGGGAGCAAGGGCATTTCAGGCAGTTCTCCCTGACTTTTCCCTCTGCTTATTCATTTAAACCTCTAATTAAAATGCAAAGCGTTCTCATGGTCCTCTGGATTTGGTGCTGCACTCTCGCACAGCCCCTGACTCCCTATCTCTCCACCACCGCCACCACCCTCCTCTTTCCACATCACCTAACTCCCTGCTCTCATATTCTCTCTGTCTGCCTCTGCTTCTTGTGATCAACACAATTTGACCTCTCACTTGGAAGAAGTGCACAGAATTTAATGGATTTTTTACAGTCTAATCTAACCAGTTCCCTCTTTATTGCTGTTTTGTACCCAGTGGACCTCATCTTTACCAGCCCTCCACCACTCCCCCACCCTCACACCAAGAAAATTAGTTCATCAGAATTCAAAATGTACTGCTGGCTAATTAAAGGAGTGTTAATTGAGTGTTCAGAATTGGGTACCCCTTTCACCAAACGCACAGAGACACACACACACATGCACACTTGCGTGCATACACACAAGCACACATGCAATCACAGTAACAGTACTTGGTACACCAAGGACGGTGCGCTTGGGGAGTTTCATGCCAATCAAAAATGGAGAGAAAGGAGAGTGCCCATCCTCCAAGTGAAATGGGATTTCTAGATCATATCATGGCCTACTGCAGCTCAGTCCGGCTCTGTGCTGCCATGTTATCCTATCCCAGCCTTGCTATCTCTCTCTGACCGCTGGAGAGTGTAACACTGCACAGATAGCCTCTCTCGCTACGTGCATCGTGCTAATGAGGGGTGGCATTTAGAGATGTGCTGCTCTGACACATGGGCATTGTGTGCCAGGCACTGGGTGATTAAGGACGAAGGTCAGCCCATTAATTGCTTCCCTGCCATCTCCGCTCCCTGGCGCGTGATCTCTCAGAACTAATGCATGTGTTTGCCTGAGCTTTTATCTCATCTCCAATCCAGTTCAATCATATGCGTGGTTTGTTTATATTCCTTTCATGTGAAACTTTTTTTCTTGCTTATTGTTAAAGCAGTGCTAGCCCAGGTTTCCTCGTTCATTTACTATAAGCTGTTTCATGTGCTTGTGAGTGCACATAGCCTCCTGCTCACAGGAAGGGAAAAACCATATTTTTCCATCCCCAGGGAAATAATTAATCCTTACAAGGCTGTCGCATGTCGAAATGAAGCGAGTGTGAAGCATTTAGCCCAGGAGGCATTGCAGGCTGTCGCCCGCACAGGCACCTGTTGTTGTCCCTGCCCTACATTTCATGAGTGAGAGCTGAGCAGAGGATAACAACATGCTCCACTGATGGCAAATGAGACACACAACTGCACATGCAGGCTTGTGTGTGTATGTTTTTTGCCTTTCTTTTCTGTTATCATGCATAGTGTTTGCATGCACGGCCACGCTGGAAAGAATGTGCACAGGTGCAGGAAACCCCCTACCTTATGAGGGGTTGGGGGGGGTCACACAAAGGAGGCAGTGCTGGCTGCCTCAGAGGATGTTTATCAGCCAGCACCATCTGTATGCCGCTGCTCATAGCTATGATCTACTGCAGCCTTAACCAATAAGTCACAAAGTGCCAGCCTAAAAAGAGACTCTCTCCTTTAACCTCCATGTCCTCACTTATAGACTTACTGCTCTGAAGGAGAGAGATGTGGAGACCCTGCACATCAAACACACAGAGTTTGTATGAGAGTGAAATTACATCCCAGTTTGTGGCCATACTTACTGTAATCAACTTTGCTATAAAATTTATACCATGGAACTTTTCATTGAGGAAGCTGGAATCAGAAGCATCCAGATGCTCATTTGCCTCCTCCTCCTTTTCTTCCTTTATGCCTGTGGGTTCTAATAACCGGAAGCCTTTGTGGAGCTGAGATGGGTTTTGTAGGCCTGAAAGGCCTCTAATCCCTGTGGCCTGTGAAGTGTGAAACCCTTTGATGCCAGGTTGGTGTGCCAAAGGCTCTGCCTATTGACAAACAAGGGCCAAGCTGGGAAAAGACGGAGGGAAAGGGCTTTCTCGTCTCCCTCAGAAGAAATGCAGGCTTGGGCATGGAAAATATGGACTCAGTCAGTGAGAAGGAATAGAATTAGCCACCCTTTAATGAATTTCCTGGCTGTTTTTATAGTTTTTTTTCCTCATGTGGCAGTAATTAGGTGGAATGATGGGCATATTGCAGCTGGGGGCTTGCATGGACGGCAGGGCACACGCCCTTGATATGCCTGAAAGCCAAGTATCTTTCCTCATTTAGACCATGTGATGATCAAAGATGGGTTTTTTTGCTCTCATGTAAAGAAGATCAGAAAAAATACTGCCATTCCATTTGCATGTGGACCAGCAATGTGCTTTGAAATGAGCATGTTTTTATCTTCTGAGCAAATGAAATAAGTCTTCTGTCAGTTTTCCACTGCAAGTCAGAACATCAAAGCAAATGGCACTGTCGTCACCAGGGAAGCAGCGCTTTGCCTCAGTAAGGTTGGTTCGATTTTAGATAGGCTGGACTGGCACCCTATGCCTTGCCCATTAGGATGGCATCAGGTTCCTCACTCTGATTAAAACCAAGTAATTAAATCCAAGCTATTTTTTATTTTTTTTTAATTTAAAAAAACATTTAATTTCTAACTTGGAGTTGAGTGTTTCTGATTTAGAAAGGATGCTGTCTACAGGATGAACCAAACTGACTGGAATAGGTCTTGCACTTAATTTGGCTTGGGATATTCACAGTCTCTTCCCTCTGCTGTTAAATTCCCAATTTATTTCTTTTATGATATGGATCTTGTAGATTTAATCATTTTCACAGTTGGAGACCCAAAGGGTTGTTGAAATGAACTCCCCATGCTATCTGGAATGGGAGCAAAGAAATGAGTATTGTGACTACTTGGCTGTGGAGTCTCTTCAAAATGATTTTGCAATCGGAGAGGAAATGAAGTGAGTCCTAGTCACAGCCTGCACCCTGCAGACTCCTTAGGTCGCCAGGACATTTGCTGATGGCACGGTTATGGCAGTTAATTTTTTTGCGTTTTGTTAGCTTTTGCATGAAAATGTCATTTTTGAAGGGGTTGCAATCATTTGTGGCAGCTGATATATTGCTTGTAAATTGAGTTATTTTTCCCATCCCCCACCCTTTTTGTTACACTGAGCTAAGTAGCCATGAAATTGCCTGAATAATGTCGTTTAAATCCAATCTCGCCGCGGCCTCTCACCTCCATGCCCAGCCCCCAAACAATGACACATGGTGGGGTTTTTAGAAATTGCCATTTTCCTGTTTGCCACCTCAATTCACAATGGCCAAGCCTTGGCTCATTGAGCGAGGGCCATTGCTAGTCACACTCGCTGCGTTTTCTGCTGAATTGAATTTTGGGTTTGGATTGGTTTCATATGCCAAAGAGTACACAGCATTTACATGGGCGTTTATAGCAACGTCTCTGCTGCTGTCTTTTGTCTGTTCTGTCATGTAATATTTTGTAAATGTAAAATAAATGCATGTAATAATCTATATAACATCAACAGAAAAGCAATATTTTGCTACTGGTGTTCATCAATGAAATATGTCAGAGTCACACAAGTGCAAACTGTTGGCATGTGGTCTTATATTTGATTCATTCAATCTCAACAATGACGTGTTTCTGTCTTTTTAAATGCTTTCTAAAAGGAGTGTGCTCATCTTCAAACAGATTTTCAGTTTTATCCTTGACCAAGTTTGCAAATAGCAGCACTGTAGCAATCTTGACTTGGTTCCAGTCTGATGTAGTTCACCTTAACCAGGCTACTAATTCCCCATGGAGGTCTAATTGGTTTTTGTGAGGGCCTCTCCACTCCTGGATTGAATAAATGTGGAAATGCTGTGGCCAAGGGTAAGACCCAGTAAGTGATACCACTTATAAATCTCAAATGTGCCATTGCAATTAAACAAGCTTTTATCCCCTCCCCTTCATCCCTGCTTGCCTGGTATCCAAGGCTAACCCAATTCAATGCTAAAGAGAGTCTGAATTAATTTCACAATGCACTGATTTAACAGCGCCTAAGGTAGCAGGCTTTGACAGAATGAGTTTTTAAAAAGATCCATTTGCCTAGGGAAGAACTTCCACAGGAGGGTGTGAAAATGAGATGGAAAGAAAGCTCAAATGAATGAGGGATGGAGCATAAATGAGTTTTAGCCCTGATTTACTATTTGCAAACTCTGTTTGGGTTGTTCTGCAGTTTGCCCGCTGTGTGCATCTGGTTTTATTTACCTGCTTTTGTTGAACACTCACAGATATAGTCACTGTAATGCTGCCAGGTTTTACTGTTGCAGCAGAGTAGTGGTTATTGCAATTGATTGATCGATCTGACTTTGTGGCTGCCTTTGCTGTTGGCTCCTTCGATATTTCTGGTAATGAAACTCCTGGTCTGCTGTTCTGTTCTGCAACACATGCATCCATCTAGTTTTCTTTTGTTATTTTTTTATCTTGATCATTCATTTCACTCATACCTTTTTCTCTGTTTGTCTTGCAGGTGAGCTCGTGGTGCCGCCACATTCCCCACGCTACCCCAGTGCGGCAGAACTTGATGCCTTCGCTCAGAAGACGGCCAGCAACCCTTTGTCCATCAAGATCTTCCCCACTAACATCAGGGTTCCCCAGCACAAGCACCTTAATCGGACTGTGAATGGATATGACACCACCGGGTCACGCTATGTTCCCTATCCACATATCCACACAGGGGGCTACCAGGGCCTGCTGGCCATCTTCAAGTCCTGCTCATTGCCATCCTCATCAACAGCCACCTTTGGCCCTTCGAAAGGTGTTCTCAAGAACTCGGAAGGCAGACGGACTAAGCTCTCTCCAGCCCACATAGCTGTTGCTCCATACCCGCCCCCCAGTAGTAGCACTTTAGCCAGTGGCCACGGCCAAATGGTATACCACACTGGGCCCTCAAAGCCCCCTGAGGGGCCCGTACTATCTGTTCCCCCAAATGTCACTGTAGCTGGCTCAGTGATTCCTGTAACTGGGGGACGAGGCCTGGCCCTGCCTGCACAGTCCAACCTCCCCTCCATCCAGAGCATCATCTACCAGATCAACCAGCATTGCCAGGCCCAGGCTCTGCAGCAGGTGTGCCAAGGGGCTGCCACTGCACCGTCAAATTCAAGCCCCTCCAAGCAGGGCACAACTGTCATGGGGGTCTCTTCTAGCTCCTCAGGTGGAGGGTACGTGGTAGGAATGGGTCCCCAGGCTAATATGGTGTACACAGGGCCCGGGCTGCCGCCTCAAAATGCAGAGGCTTTGAAGGCTGGAGTGTACGCAGATGGTATGGACTACATTCTTTGGCAGAAGCAGCAACAGCAACAGCAACAGCAGCAGCAGCAGCATCAACAGGCTGTGCTCCGCATGTACAGCGGAGGTAGCGGAGGAGGGGGCGCCATCAGCAAGTCCCCCGAAACTTGTGTTCCAGGGGGACTTATGGCGGCACAAGTGTCCTCCTCTTCATCTAGACCTTACCACCTGACGGCGAGTGCCAGCGGAGGAGGCGGGATGGACAAAGTCAGCTCTTCCCCTTTGAACTGTATGGGTATGCATGGAAATTTCTCAGTGGGTCAATATTTTGCTCCGCCGTGGAACAGTGTGCTGGTGACACCTGACAGTGACTGCTACAACCCCCAGGAGCTTTTGGCCACCTCCACAGGAGGACCGGTCACGGGGCACAGAGAGATGGGCTACCCCCACCACCATCACCACTACCACCATCATCATCACCCTGCTGTAGACAGCGGGGGAGGTTTGTGCTGCAGCCTGCCCAGCAAGAGCATGTGCAACACATCGGTGCTGAGCAGCAGCTTGCAGTCTCTGGAGTACCTGATCAACGACATCCACCCACCCTGCATCAAGGAGCAGATGCTTGGCAAAGGCTACGAGACTGTGTCTGTGCCACGTCTGTTAGACCACCAGCATGCACACATCCGCCTCCCTGTTTACAGATAGAGGGGGAAGAAGAGGAGGAAGAGAATCAAGAGTTGTGAATTTGTGAAGAAAATCAAAATTAAAGAACAGAGATGTTTTTTTCTAGGTACAGATTTTTGAAATTGGCACTGCTTTAACTAGTGTGGGAGCTTAGAGAAGAGCAGTTGTTGTGCTGTGTGACCCTCGGTTTGGTGGTTTCAAGGCAGGCTGTGGGAATCCCAAATATGAAAGGTGGTGGTGACTGCCAACGGGAGAGAAAAAGGGATTTCAAGATTCTCCGGATGTTCCATTGTGTGTGTTTTGCCAATAGGAATTTTGGATTGATTTATTTTTTCTTCAGTTTTTTTGTTGTTTTACTCGCCTGAACTTTTTGATGCGAATCATAGCTTGACATGAAGTGCACACGGCACTTGTATCCCCCTTCCAAATACTAAGGCTGAAGCTACTGTGTAGGTTGTCACTGAAAGGGTCTTAAAAGGGCCAAAGCTTAGGGCTGCATTCAAAATCCAAAACAGTGTAACAGTACATTTATAAAGACACAAATAGACAAAGGCATACATACACACAATGTACTGCTATGTGAGGAGACTAAAATTATACTCGGGGTGTGTATGTACAAGGATCATAGGGTTGAATTAAAAGAATAGTACAATATTAGTTATTATTGCTGTTATGATTGATACATAAATTGCACTGCTTGAATCTTGTTAACTTTGAAGTTTAGAATTGGGTAGTTTGGATATGATATATTTAAGAAACTTGAAAAACTTGAACCTATTTTTTGTTTTATATATTTGTAGTTATATTTTATGCATTGGCTGCTATGGGAAAAGTGTCTCAAATGCTTTTTTGATTTTCATTTTTTCATTTTTTTTCTTTTTTTGATTTGATAAATCCTCCTCAAGCTAATGTGCAGTTTCTTATGTCCTGGTGTGAGGCATAGTCGCTGCTTTGGTTCTGTAAGAACCTGGTCAGAGAGCTCTTTTCCCTAACCAACACTGGAATCTACAATAAATCTTGAAATACTTATTTAAAAAAGAAAATGTTGCAAAAAAAAGACCATGATAAAGAAATGTTACAATGAAGAATGTGATTGGGAGGTTATTTACATAACCTTAAGTGTATGTTTATGCGTGTATGTGG
Organism: Anoplopoma fimbria; assembly: GCF_027596085.1. NCBI lineage: Eukaryota > Metazoa > Chordata > Actinopteri > Perciformes > Anoplopomatidae > Anoplopoma > Anoplopoma fimbria. The sequence continues at coordinate 3,755,820 of NC_072461.1, forward strand.
CTGAGTGCATGCGCGTGTGTGCATTATTTTTTTTTGTTTTTCAAAATCCTCAGACTTTTTTTTTTTTCAATTGTGTCACTATAAGATTTCCACCACCAAGACTGAAAAACTGAATCCCCAGTCCCATAAACATCATATCTGAGTAATGTACAGGAGATATTTTGCAAATCTCGCTCCCTTTTATCAGAGGCTTTAGATATTCTCTGGAGCACAGATCAAGATCCCACATGACTCCATCTAGCTGTAGTAACAGGGCTACATCCCCTACTCCCCTACTGTTTATCATGATGACAGAAAGAGGTGGGAACAAATCAAAGTTCTATTTTGGGGGTACTAGTCCACCCCTGATCCTGCAAACAAATACAAAATGGAAACAATCATGCCCTTTCCTCTGGCATCAGATGAAATGAGACAAGGCTCACTGCTTTCCCTTGTCCGTTTCAGCCCCTGGTTGGGATACATTTAGCCCGGGCCAGTCTTAACTGATGATTCAGAGCAGTGAAATATTTATTATGACTGTGAGATTCCCTTGAATGTACTGCACTTAAATTACTGCAATGTTTTATTGCCTTGTGAGACTTGAGTGAAAGAGAAAAATTGGATCAGTGCAGCAGTCCTCTGGTCTTAAATTAGCATTTCTTTTGTCCGTCAAATTTCATTGGTAAATTGAATTTAGTAACTGGAGAGAGGGAGTCGGAGCTTTGTTGTGGGGAAATACTGGCATCAGTCAAGATTTATAAAGTGCAATTATTATGACTGTATTAACATTTTTCTCTGAGCTTACACCAAAAAATGTAAACTACAGTTGTCAATACATTCCCAATGTACCACATCCCTAATCCCTATCCCTTTATGTTTTGAGGTGTAAAATAAATTTCTTTAAGAATATATTCAGAAGCCACATCTTGGCTTTGAAGTCTGTCATTATTATTTTTTTTATGTATGTCCTCTAAAAGTCAGTGGGAAATTTGGCCCTTGTTTCAGCGGCAGCTCTGTGAGATCCAGAGCATGATGTGTGATGTTGATCCTTTACTGTACTGTAGCGATAAACTACTGATATTGAGAAAACATACATTATTTTTTAAATGTTAATACTTTGGCCACCCAAAGATAAAGGACAGACAGAATTGTTGTAAAAATAAAGGATTTACACAAAATATTGAAGACAAAGCAGAAATTGATGTTCCTTTGATCATTTGCATACCATAAATAGACCTGTTTTCCCTGAAGTTAACCCTTGCTTAATCTTAAATATGAGCCTTAAATTTTGAGCTAATGGTGTTTGTAGACACGCAACTGTCTTTGAATACCAAGCCCCTTGGCTTAAATTTGCACAGTAAGCCTCCTTAACATTCCAGTGAAAATTTTTCATGTTGTTTCAACAGCTTAATACCCCAGCCACACTGTGATTCCAGCATATTTTCTGTCTTGTAGAAATATTTTGACAGATTTACAGATTCATCCCGTCCCTAAATCCCCACCGTTTGGCTTTTGCAACCAAGCATTAAACCCTGTCACATGATGTTGACGTGAAGAGGAGACACTTGAGGCAGTGGAGTTTCTGGTGTCTGGCCTTTCCCACCAGTGGAGGTCTGAGGCACCAGGCCCCTCTGCTAATGGGAATATTGGGTGACGCCTGGCTGCTGGACACTGCCAGTGGAGAGTATTCATTCACTCAAAGGGTTGAAATCAAACCCTTTTTAAATAGCAAGGAGTTTCCAATAGGTACTGCGAGGAATATGGCCACTGTGAGCCACGTTCAACTGAATAAAACGGAGAAAAGGTGACACAAAATAAAGCATTTTTTAAATCTTTTAGTATAAATTAGTCAGTCAATTCACGTTTTATAAGATAGGAGGTGGTATTTAGATACTTTACCATCTTGCTTTGTCGATACATTTTCTACTGTACAGGCTCCAAACTGTCTGTCCCCCTGGTCCTTCACACACATTAATGAGCTCCTATTGATGGGATGCATCTTAGCGCTGAAAGTCTGGTCCATTCCACGATTCCCGATTTGGACAATGGACGCTTAGCCCATGTTAGGATAATAGAATTAAATTTCAAATAGATTTGTGCCTGAGCTGATCCATGCACGGCTCACTCAGCTGCAGAGGCAGAGTGGCATATGGCATGTCATTATCTAAGCCCACCCTCCCCCTGTCCGGGGCCAGCAGGGTTCAGCAGTGCTTAAACAAACTGAAGGTTAGGACTGGCTGGCTGGCGTTGAAGGCGAGGACAGTGGGGTTTAAAAAAAAAAGAGGGGGTGGGGTTGGGGTTGGGGGTTCCTAAATCACAGCCTCCACAGCGTCTCAGAGGGCCTCAGCACCGCACCATGGCGCCTGGGCTCAGAGGCCTGCTTTAAAAAGCTGGGCTGTGTTTGATCGAGGGGATTTGTTTTCTGTTGGATTATACATGGTTGCTCCCTGCCTGGCTGAGGGGCCCGGTGCAATGTGACAGATCTCAGCAGAAGAAAGAAAGAGGGCGAGAGATACAGGGAGGGATTTGGGGTCAGAGGAGCCTCGAAGCATCAGTAATCAGGATAATTGCCATGTTCCTGGTGCTGGTTTCAGCCTCCCCTCTTTGGCTCTGCGGCCTCATATTCAGATTCAAGCTCTGAGGAAATCACATTCTTCATTGAAAGTTTTTTATTGTGCCTCAATTTACTAAATTCTTGTAAGTGAAATCTTCACTTAGAATTACATTTATAATGCTTGGAAATATATTCTAAGTAATATTGCAGAGGAAAGGATAGATTACACCAATCAACACCACATGAACGAGGACATTTAGATCCATAACTTATCTCTGTGGCTATAGAGTATTGACTGTTAGTACGTTTTCAAGGGCAATGAGGCGCTCCCGGGGATGGCCTGAGGGCAAAGTGGAAGGGAATTGACGTATGCTGGTTGTAAAAATCCCTTAGTAAATCCCAATAAGTCCATGAAGACCTTTACCCAGTGCAATGGGTGAGCTCCTTTACTCTCAAAACAGAGGAGACTGGAGGGATAGAGAAAATAAAGGCAGCTGCTCACTCTGTAGAGTCTTGGCGCTGCTTCTCTAACCTACAGATGACAGAGGGGGGCGTGTAGGGGGGTGACGTCTCCGCCACACCACTTTAGTCCTGTCCCCTGGCTGCCCTTGGGCCCCTGGGGCTCTCATCTCTGAGTCCTTCCCAGCATCCCTCCTCAACGTCTACAGAAGATAAAGTCATGAGGCCAGTCATCTCTATTCGGCTCCTACCTAGCAAGAAAATACTTTAATCAATAATACAGAGGTCCTGAGGAGGCTTGTATAGTTAACCCACCAGCCTTATAGCTGTATTGCACAATATCATTAAGAGATTTGTTGTGTTTTGCTACAGAGTTACAGCGCATTGCTATCTCTATAGTGCCACTGAATAGAACTGGATGGACCATACAATTTACATTTTGTTTAAAGCATTAATTTAATACAAACCAAGGTAAAAAAAAAATCAGCACAGATCACACAAAATAAATCAGGATCTTTTTCAAAAGGCACAGTCCCAGAGCCCTTTTCTAAAAGGAAATGCAGCAGGTCGTAATTCCAGGAGCTTACAGCTTTTTATTTCTTCAGCGTCACAACTATGTATGTTCAGCTGAAAAGCTTATGGCCTCCAAATATTCATCTAGTTTATGTGGTGGGTATATTGCTTTATCCAAACTAAACACAAAAGTCTGGGGATTTTGCTTTATTTTTTTCCTGTTTCTTTTACTGTTTGTGTGGCTCTCAGAATGTTCCTGTGGACAAACAGGGCTGTTTTCCCCGAATGATCTCAAATGCACCAATGCTGCCAAAGTCTGAGGGTGCCGCAACCTTGAGAAAATAATATATATGGAAATGGGAAATCTATTAAGCATCTCTCTTATTGTTCTCCCTGCAGTGTTGTATTTATGTTTAAAAAATGATTTTGTCTCCTCAGGATGAAAAAATGTAAAAAATACCATGCTTTTTTGAAAATGATAATATATGAGTCTTAGATTTCGAAACAAGAAGTCTGAATATAAAAAAAGCTGTAAAATCCTGTAGTCGGGGGGTTTTCAACTTTTGAATGTGCCTACAGTCAAGCATCCAAGTGATTGCTTACCTTCTGCCCCTCTCCAGTTCTGCAATCTCCCCCTAATCTCCCCACAACCATCATCTTCAATTTGCTGAAACTGCCATTACCTCCCCTTCATCCCAACGACCACAGTAGATATTTTGTCTGTTCCCTGCTTTTTGTCAATCTCAGGACTGAAATTTCTTTATTTTAATGTAGATGGTTGGTTTTCATTTGACCTCTCCTCTCTTATGTATTATTGTTTGACATAAGTAAATAAATCAGATGACTTCTATGCCTGTCTTGTTGCTTTAATCATCTGTGTTCTTCTTTTTCTTCTTCTTCTCCCTCCCTTCGTGTATATTCTTAAACAATTTATTAGACTCTGGACGAGACTTTACCGTAGCAGAGGTAAGCATATTAGTCTAGGGATTCACTTTGCACATCACCGCCATATGCCGGCCCCTACAATCCTGTTGTTCACTTGACCTTTTTCACCTTTACAGCAGTATATTGTGGCATCCCTAAGGCCTCAAAGTATCACTGGAAAACAACCCACAGGGGAAGGTACAGTAAAGGGTACTGTAGGAATAATTTCCTGGATGAGGATTTGGAGAGACTCCTCTTAAGAAGAGGTGAAGGCAAGCTAAGTCTCTTCACAAGCAATTTATGCAAAGTGGCCAAGACAAGATGTCTCTGAAGCTTGGACATTCAAGTCATACAATAAGAGATTTCAGCTGTTTTAAATACCTGAACCAGTTTTCTTACAAAACAAAACAGAGCCAATGATGTTTGTCTTTTACTGTTGGTCAAACCTTTTTACTTCCCACGTCTTCTAAAAAGAAAAAGAAGAAAAAAAAACTACATAGTGCTTCAGTTCTGCATTATATTTTTATTTCATTATTAATAGTCTATATTCTAATGTCAAGCTATAAAAGAAAATGTCTTTTTTGTTAACTTCTTTTCCTTCTTCTTCTTAGGATTGTACTTGTACAACACGGTCTCACAAGTCTACTTCCTGAAAATGAGGAACACAACATACACCCAATCTAAATGTTTAACATCACAGGTACCTCCAAGAACTCAATATTGATGCTTTTTTCCTAATTTCTCTCCTTACTCCCAACCTCTCCACCCACCTAAAACATCAGATAAGCCATTGACTGATGAGCCAGTCGCCTCCACCAGAGCGTGTGGCACTGGGAGACTGCACACTGATTTCATACACGCTCGCTCAGACAGAAAAAGAGCTCTGTGGAGCAGAAATGCTTCTCTTATTAGCAAAACTCATTCACCTGCACGCCACATTGAGTCCCTGGCAATTTCACAATAAATCAGGAGAGATGCCTATAGAGGCCGGGCAGCAGCCTGACGCTCTGCCGCGGCCGTGCCCTCGCCTGTCAGTTTAGACACTCTGAATCATTTCGGGTTCAGCAGCCTCGTTTCATCTAAGATGGACTGAAAGGTCATATCACACGCCACCTAACCAATATGTCTCTGGCTCCTCATCTCCCAGTGCTTCCAGTGATTGTTCGTTCCATTTAGAAATACCACACCTTGGTGAGATATTTGTACCACTGGGGATTATGGAGGGAACTTCAAGGAATTATTTCAAGGAAGGCAATTAGAACTGACTTAAATCTGTGAGAAACCTGCTTTTAGCTCTCCTGACTCTATGTGTTAGCCTTTAATTACACAGTGATGATCCATCCACCTCTTTTGCAATATTAGTTTGTGAAATGTTTAGTGAGAGTGTGACCAATATGTAGTGAGGTCTCCCTCTCTCCGTCAGGCTGCTAGACCTCAGGCAGACAAGGAATGTTGTACTTGAAGCCATCAGCCAGTCTGGAGTCTTGTTTAGTGAATAAAGAATGAGTTGGCCTAAGTCCAGCCCGGTATCCGCTTGAGACTCATCAACCTAAACACCTTACAGCTTAACTGGCTGGACAATAGCTGAACAATTTGTACTTCCAATATCTCAGCTAGTTAGTTTACTTAAGACCTCTGGATGAGACTGTCAACTTTCCCTTATGCGCAGTTGCTAAATGGGGGCTTTTACATCTTGATCCTGCTTGGCTCTCGCTTTGGTTTATTGAGAAACATTTGTGGCAGCGAGCGCACACATGCTGCAAGCAAGTAAGCCATTTTGTTAACAGCTCACACTTCCTGTGCAAGTGTGCGGTTCCAGAGTTGCTGACAGTGACACTTGCAGGACCGAGCCCTGCCCTACTTAACAGGCTGCGGGGAGGAGGGCAGGCCAAGTTGTCAGCAGCGTAGGTGCTCACTGCTTAGATAAACCTGGAGGATTAGTGGCCCAGTTAAAGTTGGGGCAAAGAGGATTAGCCTCTTCTCTGAGGTGGTGAGAGATTCCCTGTGTCCTTCAGCGCTGCTGGCCTCAGAGAGGGGAGAGAGGAGGAGGAGGAGGATGGGAGGTGAGGGGTGAGGCCCTAGTTATCATGAGTGAGAATCACCACTGTAGCATTTTAAAAGATGAAAAGCAAAGGTGAGGTGTTATGATAAAAGGTGAAAAGCAGTGAAGCAGTTCATAAATTGTTGCCAGCTTGTGGTTTCATTAGGAAGGCAAAAACCCATAATTACTGACCTGAGATCGACATGAAAAAATATTTTATAAGCGGACTGCATCCTACAAACTATTAAAGGTTATGGTGCTAATAACAGTTAGCACTGACAATTCAATATTTACAGCTATAATTAAAAATAAATATATATTTATATATATGAATATATTTGTGCCCTACAGTGTCTGCAGGAGTAGACACAGCTAAGACCTGTTAGTCTAACCTGGGATCGCCACATACAACACACAGAGGAATTTAGACCTCTGCAGCCATCAGCAGGTCAGAGAAGGAACTGCAAATGATCTTTAACAGAGCTCAAAATCCTTGTAATGAGTTTTTGAGAATAAGGTTTGATGTAGAGTCTAAAGAATGTGCATTTTTTTAACCAATACACCCCACTGAAAATCAAGAACACATTTTTTTACACACAAAATGTCATCAAAACCTTCTGGGAAAGATTATGAAGATGGTTGTCCCTACTCTCAGTAAGGTAATATGAAATTTATGTTTTTTAATGCAATAAATTATAGAATGTAGTGATATTTGTGAGATGAACATAAGTGTAGATAATTAAAGGTTTGTCCTGATAAACTATATCTCTCAAAAAATCAAAAAAATGTCATATTAAACTATTCTTTCTTGTTATGGGTATTGTTTTCAACACTTTTCTTTTTCAACAATTTCTATCATTTAACCTTCTCTCACAAATTAATTTGGGACATTTGGTCAAATTAAATAATTTCTGGCTGATGCTGATAAGCAGCAAATATCCTAGGATAAAATAACACAATCAATCGTTCAAATACTGATTGCAAAATATCTTATATTCTATTCAGGAATCTGAGAACAGACTACTGTGTGGTTCAGAAAATGAATTTCATCTTTACTGTTCTTCACAGTAGTGTACAAACAATATAAAAACGCATAGGTTCTCTTTATAAAAGCAATGTACACACAGTGAACAATAACCTGTGACCCTCAGCGGCAATGAATTAGTGAAAATGAATTGTATGCTCTATTTGCTCTTAATCAAACCCTGACATGTAGTACAAGAACACAAATACATGTATACGTACAGTAGCTGCGTTCAAACAAGATGCTCCATAGGGCGAGGAGCCAATTGCAATAAAAACACTGCAGCAAATAGGGGGAAATACATAATGGCAAGGCCTGAGAGTTGATTATGCAAATACCCCAGCTGCAAAGGAACAATAACTCTAGAAATTCAAAGACAAACCATAACACGGAAGGCTATTGTCTTGCATTTGCATATTTGGTTGACAACTATAACCTGCTCATCATGCCCATCTTGTTCAGAACAATGTCATTGTGTTCATACAATAATGCACACATCAGAAATTTGCATACTGCATTGTTTCCAATAAAATGAAAGCTCCACTGCCTGAGCTAGTGCAACAACTAGCTGAGACTATTTGATTGATACGGTATAGAAAAATGAGCACAATACACTTTATAAAATACATATATCCTGTTTCTATACACTGAATCCCCATACCCTGAACAATAAGCAATAATCAAAATTACTATAAATATAATCTATAGGGACCTCTTAAATGTAAAGCAAGTAAATAAAAGCAAAATTCTATTCTATGCTATAAGCCTATCAATATCTATTGCATTATTTCTTAAAGCAGTACCTCCCATTTAGATTATGTCTGAAGATGGCATTTCTATCAAAGCTTTTGTTGGGAATGCTAATGCAATAATACAGTAAATATTCTTCTGCTAGCTATTAAAAGAAACATATATTTCTACAAGATTACAATGAGACTGGAAATGCTGACATATTTTAACTTTCTTGAATCCCTGAGTGATCAGCCACTGATGTCTGAAATGCAGATGTACGGTACATTTTAATTTTACATTTTTTGTTTATAATAGACAGGTTTAAAACAAATTAAAGCTAACGATGTCTTTAATGCTACTTTATCTATTTTTTTTATCTCATTTTGATGTTTTACCTAATTTGGTGTTTTTTAGATCAGTTATTCTTTTAGACATTGTACATCCAGTGTTTCCGTGTGCTCAGTCCTCTGTTCGTTACATTTACTTACTATACTTTTTTAGAAAAAATGCATATAAAATCTGTGCAAATTAGTACAGTTTTGGCCAAATCTTCCAATGCAAAGTGATTCCACTGGCGCTGATGGCTCTTAGCTGTCTCTTTATAAGAAGGACTGCACTAGTCTTCTGCAGGCCTCAGTGCCTCGGCGTCAGCGGCTCCATCTCTATCGCCAGATCACGAGGCCGTGGACCCTTACTTAACTCCACCGCCCGCGGAACCACTGTGGACCAGCGGTCTAGAGGGGGACAGAAAGTAGGTTTTTCTTTGATCTGTATGAATAAGTGAGTGTGCGCTCCACATGCATACATTCTTATTTGTCGATGCATTTATTCATGAGAGCACAGTGAGAATCTCACCTCTCCGCAAGACTCTGGCACTCTGCTGCAACCCGTTGGCTTGGCAGGTCTCATTCTTGCCTGGATCCTCGTTGATTATTGCCAGGTTCTGATTCCAGTGGCACCAGTTCACCTCATCCACCCTGATATAACAAGACACCATTGGGATTGACAGTTTTCTTTGAAGTGCCATTGGCGCTGCTGAGTGACTGATTATGAGTCATGCATAATACCTGAAGCACCAGCGTCGGTCAGGTGTGCCATCCAGGCTCTTCCCCACAGTCACCATCTCCCCGGCTCGAAAGGACTTGCGTAGGCAGACTGGGAAAGAGCGCTCGATGTCCAAGATGGTCGTTGCCCACTGTGAATAAACTTCATGTTTAATTAGAGTAGCCTATTTAAGCCACTTGAATAACAAAAAAATAATGCTCTTCTTGTGGCAATTAGCCATGCAGATAGTGTTAATGTTTGTCCAGTTTATAAAATAGTCTCTTCGTATTTGAGATCTCTACCTCAACTGAGAAACAGAGGAAGTAAATGGAAATGCTTCTGTGGTGCTCAAAGCATTGGTTAACCTCGGAGTTTCAACAACTTCTGGATAGATTGCAATGAAAATTGGCAAATAGGGTTACATGTGTGAATCACTTTGGCCGTTAAGGTGTTTCTATACAACAATCAAAGAATTAATATAGCAGAAAACAACTATTTGCGATGTTTTAGAAGTCCTGGAGTAATGGCTACCTGAGCAGATCTGTCTCATTGACTGGCTCACAGCCGCTGCTCGGCAGAGCGCTTATGCAGCAGTTCCAGCCCAAAAAAAACAACATACCGGCGCAAGGCAAAATGTTTAGCAACGATTACTTACTTGCATGAACTATTAATACTGTAATACCACACTCTGAAACCCTTCATTCAAATTTTTACTTCACGTGCAGATTAAAAGAGAGGCCGTATCAGCAAACTTAAATTTACTTAAAGTCTGTTCAAGGCGGAGCGTTCAATTTATTATAATGGATAGTTAAATTAGTAATAATTCATCATATTGAATTATTATATATTTTGAGAGTTAAGGCTGACTCTGTAATGTAACTAGACTAAAATGTTTTACTATGAAGTATAAGTATACAGTTAATAGTTTATAGTTGAGTTGCGTATATATTAAGTGCTTTGGGGGACCTTTTGTTATTTTTGGGTGTAATAAGTTAGAATGGTAACATAATTTAATATTTTTCACATCTAAATCTGCAGCTGTCGGGGCCTTTTTAGTCTAGGGCCAGGCAGTTGCTAACTATGCCTAACATTTTGCCCCTGGTGTTTTTCCTGTGAAGCAAGGTGTATTTCACTACTATATTTCAACTGGCAGGTGTATTGCCCAGGACCCAAGGAAGCACAGTGTTGAGCATGAGGTTGTTTCTATAAGTGTTTCTTGAGAAAGCTGTAAGCATCAACGGGTGCGTTGTGAACGGAAATAAACCAAACTCTACAATGGCGGGTAGGATTTGTAGTGTGACCACATATCTCATATTCATGGACATACTTTAATGCCTGTAAAGAGAGGAGTCAAGTAGCCTGTTAATTGTTTTATAATGAAATACTGGTTGTAAGTTTAAAGCGTTGCGCCTACCCTCCAGACCCCACTCAGGTAAACACCGTTAGTATCCGGACTGTTGCCGTTGTTTGCACTGTTGCCGTTGTTTGCACTGTTTGCGATATTGGCGCCGTGAGCTATGAGCTGCTTGCTCTGCCATCAACAAGTTGAGAGATTTTAATTTGTCCATTACTTTGGTTATTGACAGAGGAAAAAAAACACTGACATTTTTATCAGCCTATGCTGACTTTGTGTTTGTTTGTAGTTGGCCATACATAGCATGCTTACATGCTACACTGAGATGGTAAACGTGGAAATACTAGACCTGCTGACATCTGCACGTTAGCATTGTCCTTATGAGCAAGTTAGCATGCTGAAGTTACAGTACAGCCTCACAGCTAGCTAAAAAATTACATTTTTCAAAACTGTAAGCACTACAAACTGAATTTGTTTCACCTCTTATGTGTTTGAGTGGAGAGAAGAGTTAAATATCACAAAACCTGCCAAAAATAAACCCAAACTATCTGGATGGCTAGATACCAGAGGAGGAAAAAAGACAATATGTGTTTTCATAATTTGGGATAACTGACCCTTTAAAATATTGCTCACCAAAAAAGGGTTATTTCAGCTCACCTGAAGCTTCCAGATCTTCTTGCTCTCCTTCGACACCTGTCCCACCGTCTCCCCCATCAACGCGATCAACATGTTAAGCAGCAGGACAAAAGTGAGGATGATGTAGGTAACCAACAGGATGAGGAAAACTGCTGGATACTGTGCACCGTGGATCATGTCCAGTTCTCCCATCCCAATGGTCAGCTTGAAGAGGTCCAGTAGGAAAGCACTGAAGGTATCTGGGTCTCTGCAGTTGGGGTAGGTGGGACAGCCCCCCTCACACTCTGTGCCCGGTGGAGGACACATTGTCAGCAGGGACACCAGGGCTGTGAGGTAGGAACAGGAGGTCGGGTTTATGTGTCCGTGAGCACTTAAAAGAACAGTTCAACATTTTGGGAAATGTTCGCTTTCTGGCCTAAAGTTAGATGATGCCCCACTCATGTCTGTACGTTAAATATAGAGCTACAGCCAGGAGACAGTTAGCTCAGCATAAAGACTGGAACAGGAAAAATATGTTCTTTGTAAGGATCAAACAGAAATAACACAAACTTTTGAACGTTAGAGGTACCGGCAGACACATTTTAGTTTATTTTAATTTAGTCAGTGTAGTAACAGTCTGCTGGATATAACTTCATATACTTGAATGGACAAAGTTTTATTAATATAAACGTCAATCTATCCCTACTAGTAATGCTGACAAACACCTGTAAAGTCAGGTGAACATAAGCCGACCTGATCAGTGCTTGAAGTGGAAATTACAAGTGGCAGTACTCTCCTTATTCACATGTTGGGGTGTATATCAGCCGGTATCAGCAAATCTTCCTATGTATTCCTATTTATTTATTGGTGTTTTAAGCATGTTAGTCAGTAGTGATTTAATTGTTATATTGTTATACTTCGGCTATGCATCTTCTATTTTAGACCTATAATACTCCAATAATATTCCACCTAAAACATTACCGGGTTAAGGTGCTGTGTTTTTATATTCATATTTAGATTTATATGTTGAAACCAAAAGTGCTTTCCTTTGATATGTGTAGCCTATAGTTTAACTCTATAACATTTTATACAATGCCTGCAGCCTGGAGTCAAAACAAGCCAGACAGGGTGGGAATTAATTAATCAGTTTTTAGGAGCAGTGTCCCAGTCAGGATGCTCGTTCATATTATAATTGTATTAAATTCTGAATTTCTACAATGAATAAAAGATACTAGGAGCTATTTGGACGGGAACATTTGGAGGTTTTTGACTTAAAACTATACAATTTGATTAAATCTTGGACCATAATCATTGTCACAAATGTTTAAGAGAAAACTTACTTCTATTTATTTTTTTTTCATTTATATTATTTACCAGCAGCAAGAGGGTAAGAGCAGTTTGTGAGAAGTGCCGGTGCGCAAGAAATAGTCCTGATATGCCAAAGAGTAATACGTATAAGTGCCGGTACTGTGTATCGGTGAGTACCAGCCCACTTCGAGCACTGTACCTGACGCATATCCAATCATGAAGAGGACGTACACCAGCAGAAATCTGAAAAGGTCTTTGAAAAGAATCTGTGAACCAAAGAAAAGAGTGGTTAGACACATGGGTGGTGATATTTAAGGTTAATTCCTTTTCATTAGTTAATTTCCTCCATAAACTAACCTTCTGTATCATGATACTGTAGGTGCCAGTGAGCTTCAGGCCTCTGGTGAAGTAAAGAGTGTTCATCCAGCCCAGGACAAGTGCAAACACCATCACAGCCACATAGGCCTTAATGCCGGACAGGTAGAGAGCAGCTGTGACTACAATCAGTACAGAGTAGATGAAGCTAGAGAGGACAGAGAGGAAGTTTGTCAAGGAACCCGTTCCAATGCTAAAGTCTGCGATACTGAAGTAACACATGAATTCAGGAAGACGTGATTGCTGTCTTTTTTTAACAGAATGTAGAAATCACAGTCATGCTGCTAATGACTTTAATCAACACGGTTCAGAGAGGTCCTTGACATTCTCTGCTCTTTATTTGGATCATGGATTAAAATAAAGATTAAAACTACAGAACACGCCACGGAGGACGTTCAGAAATTAATTAGGTGACTCAATTTAGAGGATGCAAAATTTGCCTCGAGTGAAAGTCAGCAAAAGCTACTATGGCAGAGGTGAGGAAGGGGGGATGAAGGACAAAGGATGGAGACTTACTACAGCAGTTGAAAGGATCCATCAATAAACAAAGACTTCACACCGGGGCACTTCTTCAAGAATAGGTCCTTAATCTGCAAAGAACAGGAGAGACATTTTCATAATGACAACACGCTGGTTACAGTTTTGCGTTTGATGCAAGAGACTTGGAGACAGCAGTGAGCTACCAATAATCGCACCATAAAAGAGGGTATTGACTCACATTCGTGAGGAAGAAGAAGATTCCTGATGCCAAGGTGACAATCTCTCCTGCCATACGCAGGTAGTCAGAGGATGTTGTGTAAGGGTACGGAGGCTGTGAGGAAGGAGGGCGAGACTTATCAATTAACTCAATCTGAAAGTTTAAGCAATGAAACGTAAATAATCTAAACACACCATATCAGTTGATTAGACAGTGAGTTAAAGGATTAGTACAACATTTTGGGGATTACACCTATTCACTGTGTTGCCCAGAGTTAGATGAGACATTATGCTAGCATCCAATATGCAATATACTGGGGGGCCGGAGACCCCTTGTTTGACACTTGAGACCCCCTGAACGCTTTAACAGCAAGATTTTGTAAGTGCTACAAACTAAGTAGGATAAGTGCAGTAAACAAATACAAATTCAATAAGTGCAGCGAGGGGATCCAAAAATCTTTGTTACATGCAATTATCACTAATATCTTCTAAAAGCTTACTTTGTCCAGCAGCATTCATTATTCAAACTGCAAAGCATTTATTCACAAATATGAATACCAAAAAATATTGTTGCCATTGAACAACTGGTTGTTTCTGGTATTTATATGCTAGAAGGTGGATTTCTTTTTTAACTTTGCACAGAGCCAGTCTAGCCAGCCCACTGCTGGCTGTAGATTTATACTTGGTGTACGGATATGAGTGGTATCAATCTTTTCTAACGTTACCTCATTTCAAGCAAGCAGATAAGTGTATTTCACAAAACATTTATATATTACTTTAATACAGTACAATAAGTGGTCACGTGGTGCAAAACTGGCTGTTCTGAAATGATACATTAACATTTTATGATGTACAGCGCATGCAGTCTACTTATACTGTACATATATAATAAGCAAAAAGTTAAATTGCTGCTATTGTAAAATATATGTTTTGAATATTCCGTGCTATATGGGCACATTCAACAATATCAATCATGAAACATTGATCTGTTCCTATGAGTTCTACATTTTAATAGTTTCACACGCACCGTTCCCTGCGTTGGGTGGTAATAAGCCACGAGGGTGAAGATGATCATGGTGATGAGGTAGGAAACCACGCTGATATAAAAGGTGACTGCAGCAAACTTCTGCCATTTGGCCCTCAACAGCTCATTGATGGGCTCCACTGCCAGCATCTCATGGCGGTTCTGAGAACAGGACCAGAAACATGACACTGATATAATGTTTGTACACACACAGAATATTTTATTACACTCTTTTGATGCAACCGTACATGTTTTATGTCACACCTGGTGTCTTGTTGCTCTTAATACTAGTCTTGAGAGAAACAATATTTTATTTCAGTTATATATTTTTGTAGTTGGAATAAAAGCAAGAACTTGAGTTTAATATTGTTAGTCACCTCATTGCGGCTGTTGTAGACCAGGATTTCCAGCACAGACGGTTCCTCTCCACATGTATCCAATGAAGACAGATCGTAGAGGGAGGAGTACACTGGCCCATATGCCCAGTCCTTAAACTTGCGTGACAGATGACGAACTTCCTCATCTTTGATCTCACGTCGAATAATGTGTTGAAAAACCTGTAGGAATACGAAGAAAGTGACCTGCTGAGCTTTGACTTCAAAATATTATGGCTTGTAGAATAGTCATGGTGAAACTTATTTTATAATACTGATGCTGCTTGACACACTGATAACGTTTCTTTATCCCTACCCCGATCTTGCCCAGTTTGGCAGCCATCATGAGGGGTGACATGCCATCGTTGTTGAACACTGTCTCCAGGTTGCAGTCTGGGTAGAGCTTGGCACTCTTGATTAGCAGCAGGTCATACATCTTTGTGAGGAAACGTGTGTTGTCCTTGGTGTTGTCCGCAATGTGTACTAGAGCGTGCAGCACCGTGTTTCCACGTGAATCCTGACGGCGCAAGTCGGCCTTCTTGTGTGGATTCTCAGTCAGGTAGTGCACTATGTCAGGCTGGTTAGTGCAAGCAGCCAGCGAGAGAGGCAGCTCACCTAGGCAAAGAGAGAGACTCACTTCATACTGAATTCCAAGGAGATTAAAGGGACTGTATTTCAGATAAAATTAGCAAATCAACAGGAGAGTTAATTAAGAACTGTAGCTGGCGTCTGTATGTTTTTGCAACGCATACTAAACATGGATCAAAGATCTGACTTAAATCCCCGCTATGAAAACAGGACAATTAGCAGTTGTTTGAGGGAGGGGCGCAATGGGGCCAGAGTGCCAAAAGCAGCTGCTGAAAATGAGCCGTTGCCATGGGTGACAGATTACTTTGTCACCTCACATAGAAACGCTCCTCTTCATGGATTTGCACGGGTGCATGCAGAGTGTTAGTGTGAGTCTAAATCCCATTAGCCATCAGCCCTGCCAGGTTCCTGTTCACCTCACTGCAAAGCTCCGCAGCAAATTACTCACACTGTGTCTGGACACGCTGGGATTTGGGAATGACAACCGTGCTAAGTGCAAATAGAAATCATCTCCTCTGTGATGAGTGAGAAATATAATACATGAACGTAATCAAATAAACAATTCTAAATTGGGTCGGGGAAAAAATACAACATAGTTCATAACAAGTTACCGTTCTTTCAGTGTTTAAGAAGAGAGTAACATTTAAATCAATTATTTCTGCTATAATTATTGGCCAAAAAACTATTTTTTTCAGGATAACACATACAGTGATGTGGGAGGTTTTGCCTGAACAGACACCGCAGAGGGCAGTGTTGAGTTAAGTTTACAGGCTCTGATTTATTTTTCCTCTCTTACAGGACAGAGAAGTCCTGCAAAGGGGGAGGGTCAGCAGGGGACGTTGACTTCTCTTCACTGAAGAACACTGACACCTTTCACTGAACAACCCCTTAAACATGACGACATGGTGACATAATGCTCGTCTTTTCATGTGTTTTTGGAGCATGAATAATCACGGTTTCTCGTACGATGCTTCAGAAAACTTTTTGGCTCTGATGTGGACTTCCCCCTCTGGCCCACAGAAGTGTCCCGACTGTGTTTGCTTAGCCAAAACCTGCCACCTTAAGAGAGGGTGGGGTCTTATGTCACGTCATTTATCCATGGCAACAGAGGTTACCTTTCCAGGGCCATGCACAAACTTTTTTTAGATGTTAGATGTAGTGCACATTGCTTTAATGTGAACGCTGTGCCGTAAAAGACAGAGTAACCACTTGTGAGTAAAGCCAGTGTGGAAACTGACAGAGTGACCAGTGAAGTCATTGAAACCACAGACAGACCACATCATTACCATTTTATGAAGTAGAAAAAAACAGTAACAGCTTTCCAGACGTCTTCCTGTGACTGTCTGCACACAGTGTTCTATCACTAAGGATAGATTAATATTTGCTAAAAACAGAAGTTCAGAAGCACAATGAACTCTTTTGTTTGCGCATTAGATTTATGTGCTGTCAAAGGTCATTACCGAAGTAGAAGTAGCCCCCCTCGTCCCTGGGCTGGAAGAAGCGTCCCCTCGCCTGGGCGTGAACATCAGCTCCCTGCTCCACCAGCAGCTCCACATACTGCTTACAGCGTCGCTCAATAGCAATGTGGAGAGCCGTCTGGCCTGACAATGCAACATTTAAACTATTATTGATATTCAAAATTGCTGTTGGGTGTGCGGTGTTAATTCTAATAAATATCAGATGAAAGAATGATGTTCTCAAAAATAAAATAATAACAATTGGTGTTCTGTATGCAAAAAAAATAGTAAAATGGTTTGAGGTAATAAAAAAAACTGACTAAATGAAAGAAGGGCTGAGGGCCATATTTATGTGCAGGTTGTATTTACGGGGATCAAAACCTGTTGAAACAAAGCTTTAATGATGTCACACAATAAAAAAAGCAGTTTTCCTTTTCAAATTGACTTCCATACTACTGTGAAGTACAGAGATAAAGAAATATATAATAATGGAGAAAACCATGAAGAGCAAATCCAGATTTTGAGTTTGAAACTTTTTTTGCAAAGGTGAAAAGGCTTCCTTCATTGTTTCCTCAGAACAATGTAAGCGATGAAAGCCAAACAAATAAGGCCTGGGTCTTCTCATTTAGAGATATGTAAATATTCGCTTTACACATTCATAATGTAAATACTGTCCTTCCCCCATAATGGGGCCTCAACACCAGCCAGGAGCGCTACAGTTACTCTCAACAGAACACTGCAAGCTTCAACTCAGTGGTAGATTAAGGGATCATCTTCTTTCATAAAACTGCAAAATACAAATGACTTATTCAACCCCTTTAAATTACAAATCACTGTAATTGACTGTTATGATTGTGTTATTCCCATACCTCTGTAGTAGACATCTCTGAAGGGCGTATTAATGAAATCTCTGAGGTCTCCAGTCCTCTCCGCTATGTGCACCAGCAGTGGGATGGTGACGTTCTGCCCTCCGTAGAGGTTCAACAGGGCTTTAGGCAGACATGTCTTACCCGTGGACAGCTCTGGGGGAAAGATGAAATTAAAGCTAAGAATTTGTATTTTGCATTAGTTTGCATTTGTACTACTTTTTTGTACTATGTGGCAGAAGCTGGGCATTTCAACCATTTACCCAGTAGCCTACGATTTCACTTGTTCATCCCCAACATCATGTTAATGATTTATCCATTTATTCATAATGTTTAGCTATTTTCATTTATGTTAACCTATTTATCTCAACAGTTAATCCATTACATTAAGCTAACAATTTCAACAATTCATTAAATCCTTTAAGCTATTTATTTCAACGATCTTCATTTAAAAGGTGACCTCCGGGTGTGTTGCCCTAAATGTACCGGGAATGAGTAGGTTACATATTGACAAAGATAGACAGAGTTTTTGGAATTAAATACGGGTCATGAAAGCCCTTTACTATTTTTAGTCTTTTTGAAAAAAGAAAAAAAACACTGTAACGCCCTGTGTAACTCTCTGAAGGAGATGACAGTTTGCTGTGATTTCTCTCTGCTACTTGTTATGAGCCTGTAACAACTTCTTAGGCACACACAGGAAGCTTTCTTTGGGCCTGGCTCTAGCAGCACAGAGACCCAACTCCACCTTTCCCTTCTCACATCCCTTGAGCCAAAAACAGTAGAGGGAGGAGCAGGGGAAATACAAAAGGCCAAAGGTGAACCCATCACGAGATGAAACTGAGTATCTGCCTTAGAGCAAAAGAAGAGTCAACAATCAAGTGAGAATTTGTTCCCTTGCAGTCTAGTGTAGTTTCAGTGGTTGGTTTATACAGGGAAAGAAGCAGTACAGATATCTGTTGCAAGTGACAACCTACAGTCTCACCTCTGAACTCCTCATCAGTTAACCTCTTTTCGTGACTTTGCAGGTACTCCAACAGGCCCTCGAGGGCCCCGGAGTCAGCACGTGACACGCAGTCGAAGAGGAGAGAGCGGTTGAATATTTTCATTACTTTTGGTGGTTCTGAGCTCTGAACATCATCACAGGACGTCTCGGTTTTACTAAGGAGACACAGAAACATGACATGATGTCACACATTCACTGTAAGGTTCCCTTTGAATCTATGAATTCTTTTAACATTTCATTCACATTAAATTAAGAATTGAATGGGTGTTTGATGCACAAACCATCTTTTAAGAAATCATCCCCACCCTTAAGTAAATAGACCTCTGTGTGTATTAGACAGGTAGGGCAGCCTAAATATTACCTCAACGGCTGCAGAGAGACCAACAACATGCTCTCTGTTAGCCCAGTGAATGGGCTGAATGAGGAACTTCTTGGTCCACAGTGTGTGTGTTTGTGTGTGTGCGTGTGAACATACTTCCTTATGTGGCACACCTCTATATACAGAGTGGCAGTTGTAGGAGGTTTTCATTTTCCTGACAAACTTTTTCCAAACCAGCCAGAAACCCCTAAACTAAAAAGTCTTAAGAAACACATGATTATTAAATCCTGGAAACATGAATTGTAGTTCAGAGACAGTGAGGCCCTTCTCACCCTCGAGGGAGCTTCTTCCTGCGTCGCTTCTGGTTGCTGGTGTTCCTGTAGGTACCATAGTCAAAGAGCGAGTCCATGGGTGCTTTCTTAGGACCTTGAACCACATTTGACTCATACATGGTGGATTCAAAAAGGTCCATATGGGTGGAAATGCCCTTCTTGAAAGCACCCTGAAATTTCATCCGCAGGTTCGGTCTGCTCTCCGCCGGCTGGCCGGGCTGAACCAGCTCCGGGGCTGAATCCTGACTGGCGTCTTGAGTTGACGGTGAGCCATCCTCGTTCTCAAACAGCTGGGGGAGCTCAGACAGAGCGAGTGCTTCGTCGCTCTCAGGTTGAGCGGCCCCGCCATCTCCGGAGTCAAAAGACGGAGCCGCTCTGCCAGGAACAGAACCGAGGGTGTCGACCTTGGAAAGAGCAAGGTGGCACCTTCTGAGTAGAGCAGAACGGCCCTAGAATAAACAAAATGTTCTGGTTGAGCTTCATGGCCTTTAGTTAGTCAGGAAAGTCTTAAAGGTGCCCTGTGGATTTTTTGCAAAAACAAACAAGTAACGAAGCTTATACATTCAGTGTTACTCACTGAAATAGAATTGAGTGTATCATTGAAGTGCAATAGTTGTGTTAATTGTATTTCCTTCCTCATAAAACATTTCCAAAACATTTAAAAATATATATTTATTTTACATTTATGTTTACTAGCTAACTAGTCTGATTCCCATATCTGCAGCATATCTTGGTGTGATGTTGTAAGTGGTATAGTGGTACACCAATGGTAGGACTGTGTATCGTGTCATGCAAGTGCACCAAAAACCCTGATAGAAAAACAGCTCCATAACGCTTCTAGGAAGTAATAAATATTGATTAAATAATTATAAAAAACTGAACAGGGAGCCTTTTAATCTCTTCAAATTCAATCAGACATCTATGACTGTGTGAAATAGGAATGTTTCACCTCCTACATATTTCATACCTCAGAAACTATCAGCTTAAAACATTTGTCTAAGGGATCTTTTGTCATTTCCAGCATTTAGGCATTTATTTAGGCTCCGGTACTTCTCATTGATATCATTTGTAACCTGTCTCTCCTCAGTTGCATGCTTTTTCTTCCATATGCAAGCAGCATTGAGAGAATCTGGATGTCCTTATTTGATGGTGAACCTGATCAATTTCCAGGTCACATGAGGAAGGAGGATGTACAAATGAGAGATGTGAGATGCAGCCGGCGGGCCAAATTGTGTACTGAAGGGTATAGGAACCTCAGGTACCAAAGAAGACTAAGCTACTTTATTTACCCGGTTAATTTATCTATAATGCTGTTATTCGTGAAGATGAGATTTTCAAAATTAGGGCCCAACTCAATGGCAGTAAATAGCAACAGTGACAAAGATTTGTTGTACACTAGCCATTATGATAAGCACAAAGTGGACAACTAACTGTAATAAGACTAAATTAACAAAGGAACCCTTGAAATTCCCACTTTGAAGCTTCAAGCAAATTTGGCATTTAACCCCTCTGTACCTCATTCATCCCTTTTATCACAATGGTGTGCCAAATTCCTCTTCAGGGGAAACTGGAAATGATGCTGAAGCATGGGGGCGTCCTGTAGAAACAAAAAAAAGTCACAAACAAATCTGAAGGTCCTAATTGATAAAAAGAGAACTCTGTCATTTGGAGTTGGAATATATGAGAAGAAGTAGAAAAGGACTGATGCCGACAACTGTAACATGGGTGTCAGTCCGGCCTGACACCCATGTTACGGATAAGGATATGTTTTCTCTTGCAGGCAGAATCAAACCACATGTCTGTTTATCATTGAACATACTTACTTATACAACTCAGCACACACAAACATACACTTTACTGCTACA
The DNA here is from genome assembly GCF_027596085.1 of Anoplopoma fimbria. Classification (NCBI taxonomy): domain Eukaryota; kingdom Metazoa; phylum Chordata; class Actinopteri; order Perciformes; family Anoplopomatidae; genus Anoplopoma; species Anoplopoma fimbria. The sequence goes on from NC_072461.1 coordinate 3,777,266, forward strand.
GTGTGCTACCACAATGGAACTTGGAAAACATGACATCCTCACTTGTTCCCCCCAAAGCTTCCTTTCAAATCATTCCCTTTCCTGCGTTTGTTCATGACATTGACAACCTATCTAAGCCAGACTGTGCAGCAAAGGAGCAACACAAACAGGGGAGTTGGGGTCCCACTAAGGGTGAGGCATGACTCACGTCCCTGTCTGACAGACAGGGATTACCATACCTTTACACCTCAACAGGCTTTTGATTGTAAATGACCGGGGGAACAAAGGGAGACTGCCCTTGATAAACTATTATAACAGACTAAAAGCAAAGGATTAAGTTGTTAGGTGGAGGTGTCTGACGGCAGAGGACCCACTGTGTATTAAAATTGTCTGTGTTAAAAAGGGGATCATGAAATGAAATTTTTAAAAAGTAGACCCGAAGCTCACTGTATCCACTTAAGTCGAAATCCTTGAGAAAGTTTCTAATTGTGGGTGAATCTAATGTAGCCTCAGAGATGTTGGATAGGCAAAATGACATAATTGTGTCATCAGATGACACAAAACAGAAATATTAAATGATAGCAAAACACATGAGGAATAATTAAGAGTCGACTGTCTCTCAAACAAGGTCTGAATAATAAAAATACGGAGGTCAGTTAAGTATTTTCCCAAACACTCATTTATATGGCATTGCCTTCGAAAGCATCTAATGAATAACAAAGATCCGAGTTGTTACTTACCTTGATCTTATCTGTTGGTCTTATTTTCAGTTTCTTTAAAGAAACTAGTCCGCAGCTCTTTTCCTATAGTGTGAAACGTATTTCCTCTCTGACTCTCCTCTGTTGCCTCCTCGGGTTGAATGTGATTCCTGTCACATCACACAAACCTCCGAGGCTGAAAAGTAAAGCCAACGCGGAAACTATACTTCATCGGATGGCCACTGGAGGCTGTCTCCAAAGGGTCCATCCCCCAGATCCCCATGTTTAAATACACAACTTTAAATGGTTACACAGCCTGGAACAAAAACGGTTTAGTAATATATTATAACTTGTAGTTGTTCATTGAAACTTAGTGTAGTATATCAATGATCCTCATGAAAATATTTTTTATTTGTCAAAAAATATCATAGTATAATGTGTAAAAAAAAAAGCAATGATATGGTATTTTAAATAAATTTGTGAAAAAGAAAACATTTTAATTAAGTCGAAAAATATATTATAATGTGTAAAAAAAATGTCAGTATAGTATGTCGAAAAATGTGTTAACAAGTCATAGTATAGTCTGTCGAAAAATATATTTAAAAAGGCATTGTATACTATATCGAGAAATGTCATAAATTGTCATATTATGGTATGTAGAAAAAAAGCATTAAAAAAAGTCATAGTGCATGTTGAAAAAATATGAAAAAGTCATAGTATGGTTTGTCAAAAATGTCTTGAAAAAGTCACAGTATAGAATGTTAAACAAAACATAACAACACATATTAGAGTATGTCGAAGAAAGCTTTAAAAAAAATCATAGTATAGTGTGTTGAAAAAAGTCATGAAAAAGTTCTTTTTTTAAAACATGAAAAAAGTCAGAATAGTGTTTAGAAAAACGATGTGAAAAAAGTCTTGTATAGGATACCAAAAAATGTCATAAAAAGTCTTAGTATAGTATGTAGAAAATGTATTGAGAAAAAACATATTAATTTCTTTAAAATAAAATAGTAGAATGTGTAAAAAAAGTCTTTGTCATTGTTCTCGAAATATGGCATAAAAAAGTCATAGAATAGTATGTCAAAAGCATACTATATAATGTACGTAATGTCATAGTATATAATGTCAAAAATGTGCTTAAAAGTCCTATTATAGTATGTCCAAAATGAATGAAAGACTTTGTATAGTATATCGGAAAATGTCTTAAACGATATTATAGTAAAGTTTGTCAAAAAAAATCTTAAAATGGAATTTTATGGTACGTAAATGAAAGCATGCAAAGAGTCAATTTATAGTAAGTTAAAAAAAAATCATTGTATTGTTTGTCAAAAAACATCATACAAAAAATGTCATGGTATAGTATGAAAGAAACTTTTTTTTGAAAAAATGTAATAAAAAGTAATTTTAAGGTATGTAAATGAAAAAGGAATTTAAAAAAACACAGTATAATATGTTGCATAACTTCATGAAAAAAGTAATTGTATAGTTTGAAGAAAAATGTCATAAAAAATAATTGTAATTTTTTTATTCTAGTATGATAAAAAATATGAAAAAAGTCATACTATGTCTTAAAATACATTTTAAAAAATCAATGTTAACTAAAAAATTCAACTTACATCCTCAAACCTTTGGAGTTTGAGGACCCTTAAGTTAACTTCATAATTGTGCCAAAGAATTGCATATTTTAATAGTCCTTCAAAATATTCCATTGTTCAGATTTCACCAAACAAATCATTAATACAAACCCTACAAAAGAAAAACAATTACTAACACCCAACACTTTTATGAAACCAACACTGGATCAAAACAAGAGTGTTACAGCATGAAACGGAAGGAACTGGTGCACTCAACAACGAAAATATATCCGTTTTTATTTAGTTAGAGTTCAGTTGAAAAATATATATTTAAATTCAACATCAGATTATTGTCTGTCAAAGACATTGTCAATAAATAAAACTTTCAGAGTAAAAACCTTAGTACAAAAGACAATTTTGCTTTGAAAAGTTACAAAAAAAGAAATGTTGTAGTCAACTTCAAGTCCCAGAGAGCATTGCTGTAGGAACAAACCAATCAGAGAGATTCAAAGTATGAATTACAGGTTAGATCAGGTGTTGAGCTTGGAGAAGCCTGCTGGATAAAATTACTTTTTCATCAATTTGATTCAGCTCACTTTTGGATACATTTTGGAACAATTTAGCAGCTGTAGTGAGTTTTGTCCTTAATTACAAGAATGTATCGTCCATTTTTCACTTGTTTGCCAACAGGTAGGAAGGAAATATCGGTCCAGTATTAAAAAGCAAATGCAATTTGTAATTCAGAGGATAAATTACATGTTTTCATAGTTTTGTATTAGGCAGCAACTGCTACAAACTGGACTTTGATTTCATAAGATAAGAATAAGATGACAATAAAGTATGTGAAGAAAACTTGGTCATTATGATTTTTTTTATAGCATACTATAATATATATATATATATATATATATATATATATTTATTTGTTTTTTCTATGTAAAATATAACTGACTTTTATATTGTTATAACATACTTAAAAAAATGATTTTGGGATATTTCTATGTCATACTCTACTATGACATTTTATGACTTTTTAATGGCATACTATCTAGGACATATTTTATGACACATTTTTCTGCCATACTACATTATAGAATTTCTATGACTTATAGTAACATTGTTTCAGCGTTTTTATGGTAAACTTTGTTATGGAATATTTTATGACATACCTTTCAATGATTGTTCAGTGGCATTTTTATTGCAAACTGTATTATGAAATTTTGTGGACATTTTTCATGACATACTATACTATGACTTTTTATGACATACTATATACTATGAATTTTTTAAAACATACTTAAATATATTTGTTATGGCATACTATACTATGATAATGTTATGGTAAACTAAGCTGTTGTTGTTTTGTTACGAATTACACTATGGCTTCTTTATGACTTAATCTTCTTTGTGACGTTTTCATATTACTTTGTTCATGACAAACTTTGTCACTATATTATACTATACTATAAACTATAGTACGGCATTTTTACAACATATTACGTTATGTTTTATAGCAAAATATAATATAAGTATCTTTATGGCAAATATCATTGACTTTCAAATGACAATGTTTGATATTGCTATCACATACTTTAGTTTGGCATTTTTTTATGACTTTTCTATGACATACAGTACCAGTCAAAAGTTTGGACACACCTTCTCATTCAACTACTTTGAAGAATCTAAAATGTAAAACATATTCTGGTTTGTTGAGCATTTGTTTGTTTACCACATAATTCCATATGTGTTCCTTCATAGTTTGGATGTCTTCAATATTAATCTACAATGTAGAACATTTTTTTTTTTTAAATAATGAAAAACCATTGAATGAGAAGGTGTGTCCAAACTTTTGACTGGTACTGTACAATACTATTACATTTTTTAGGCAATGTCACGACCCCTCCTTTCCACTAGAGGTCTGTGTCCTGTTTGCTGGCTCTTTTTTGTCTTTCAGGATGTTGACCGTCAGCTGATTAACCACAACTGAGCCTGGTGTGGCTCCAGCTATATAGACTTACCACCTGAACTTGGATCTCGCTCTTCTCTACCTGACAAAATTTCTGTTTAGTTTTGTTTCCTCCAAACATTTTCACATATCCACACATACTGACGTTACTGATAACTGACTCTCAATGTTAGTTTTGTTTAGTTAACGTTATTCTTTAAATAAATGTGGTTAGTTATTACTTTTAACTCGCCTGGTCTCCCATTCTAGTTTTATAATAAATACATATCTTTATATTCATATGGCCTTTAGATGTAGAGTACATATCAGGGCAATATTAGTGCAAATTTGAACTAAAGCATTGGGTGAAAAAAGACATGTGCTACCCTTTTCCTTTCTTTCCTAAAATGTAAATGTGAGCTATATTTCGGAAATAATGACCCATTTCTCAGCTATTCAAAATCACACAATGAAGTACAGTTCAATAAATCTCTGGAGGTAAGGAGTGGTGAGACCAAATAAAGGGAGCATGAAGAACCATACACAAAAGAAGAACACAAGAATAACCCTTTCTAAGTGACGCTGGCTTTTTATGACCTAACTTAACTATCGCTTTTTATGACTTACTATACTCTGACATGTTATACTATGACTTTTTTAATAACCTGTGTTGTATTTGACCTCTTAGTAAATTAGATGATTATAACATAGGACTTGCTGATCTTCAAGTTAATTTAATAGTATTTTTAGTAGTAAAGCAAAAGTATTTCCCAAAAAATGTAGTAGTAATAAAGTGACACAAAATAAATATCTCACAATTTTAATTACAATGGAAATGGAATAAACATAGTAATTTAGTTTCCACCACTGCAGATTGCCTATTCTGATCTGTAATATAGGGCAAACTGTGGACGCACATTAAGTAAAGCGAATCACAGGAAATATTGCACATATTTTATTGCAAATTATATTGTTTACATAAATTGAAAATACAAGCTTTGTTATTCTTCACTATACATGCACTGCAACATAACTTCAGCAACAAGAGACACATAAGACAAGCTTTTCAGCACATTAACTCAAAAACAGTACTGACTGATCAAAGACAACCAACATTTATCCAAAGTTGATGTGCTGTCAAATTATCACATTTGACATTTAATCTAGTTTTGCCATCTGAAATTCTATCTAACAACCATGTAGAAGGCAAAAGTCATTGCAACACTTCATATCCCTGTGACAAAGAGGTTTAAAGAAAATTCACATTCAGTTTTACGTAAGCACCTGAGAGCAGAGTGGACAGAGAAGGCACTTAGTGCTGATGAAGCAGTTCTTTGGAAGAATAGTTAAGATACCTATTCAAGTCCTGCTTAGGATGGAAGTATAAAAGAGACCATACTTTCAGTAATAATTAACATTTTGTTTTTAATTAGCCTGCCTGGTTTACAAAAAGTGACATGTATAAAAATATAAAGGACTAAAGGCAGAAAAGCTGACATTGTTACTTGAATGCTCCGTAGTTCCAGCTTAAGGCACAAACAGGTGTGAACTATATGAAGCCATTTACAATAGCATATGTACAGCTTTTTGTACTTTGTGAGCATTTTATAAAAATTACGCCGAAAAACAATCTATTCATGTGTTTTGTTTGTTTTGTAAAAGTAAATTAATAACTAAGGACTATGTAATACCTTAGAAGTAAAATTATTCATTAAAAACTAAAAACCAAGACCAGTTACCCAAAACACATGGACAACTACACAGTATTACTTGTGTAAGATGAAAACACATGAACTCTTTTCCAAATTGTTTGTAAGTGAACTATGTGCTTTGAATTTTGATAGTTTTACTTCAAACTAGAAGCCATAGCCATACCACATTTTTAATTCTTGTTTTGTAATTTGTCGTTTTTTGTATGATTACAAGTTAACGCAGCCCTTACCTTATGTTAGGATATAGAGCCCCAAAATTTCAAATAAAAAAAATTAAAATCCACTGTAAGGTACAAGTTATTAAAGCAGAGATTACATTTTTGTTTTATATTCAGTGTTGATAGTGATCTGGCTCATTACATTTGTTAACATCAGACACTTGGTATAATTATCGTACACATAAATATCTGGCGAACAAAGAAATACTGAGCTTAAAGCTTCAGCTGCTTTAGGAAACTAGCCTCAGAATCGACAAAGAGTGAGGAATAGGCCTTACAAGAAAGCCAGAACAGGCACACAGCTGATTAAAAGTGCACAAATACTTGACGTGTAACTACAGAGTATTTGTGCATACACTCCCACAGTGAGCTGTCAGGTAGATTACAGACAGCACAATGTAAATTGCTTTGTAAACTAAGCAGATCACTGGAGTAAAGAATGTCTTTCAGTCACACGGTGTAGTCTAGATCAGCATTCAGCTTACTATATATCTCATAAATAGCATCCACAGTGGGAGAGAAGTTGATGAGGAATTTTCTGATTTTTTCCAAGCATTCCTCTTCCTTGACATCCCGACCCTTGGAGAGGGCCTTCTGGAAATCTGTCTTATATGGAGCAGCGAAAAGAGCTGCCTAGAGGAGCAAATAAAAATGCCAAATTTGTGCTCAGCTCTGTGCAGTTTGTACGCTCTGCCATACATTTCTTAACAAATAACAGACAAAATGATACATCTGCTCTCATAGAAGAAATGTCTATCAACCTGGAACTCACCTTGAAGAGCTGCTGCACAAACCAGCCATGGTACTTTTTAAGGGCTATTTCATAGGCTTTGGTGACATTGACTCGAATGAGGTTTGGGTTGCTATCATCCTTTTCTCCATTCACCAGGCTCTGTAGGAAGACTTGAATAAATCGTAGACCCCTGGTGAATAAAGAGGACATTCACAGTGGTTATGGGTGCAGACATTGCTCAAAATGTAATGCACACTAGAAATCCAACAATCCATAAAACCTGAAATGTAACATTTCTCAAACCTTTTAAGCCACATTAGTGCCAACGTTGCACCAGCTTTGGGCCATTCTGCTCCATGTATTTCTTTCTCTGCCTCCAAAATATGCTGGAGTGTCTTGAACCGTACTGGGTTGGTTTCGTAAACCGCCTTGATTTTCTATTAGGTAATAAGAACCTTATTATTGTATTATAACATTACTGAGAAATGTAAGGGGAGTGCCACAGATTTAACTTATGGCACATGAAAGAATAATCATACTTACTGTGATGTTACCAGTTAGGTCCGCCTTTAATGGGGCGAAAATAGTAGAGCCAAGGCAGTCTGAGGAGGAGTATTAACACAGAGAGTAACTGAGAATTAGAGTGAAATTCTACACATGTAAACAAAACTATTGAGCCTATATGAGAATATTATTACATAATTTAGAGCGTCTCATGGAGACCACAAACCTCTACCAACATGGAAGCTAAAAAGATAACTGTAAAAAAATTGAGTTTATTGCAGTTGTGCATGTGTGGCTTTTTCTTGGATATTATGTAATATCTTTTTAAATTGTGTTTACAAATTTGTAATCATGAAAATGTCTTAATATTTAAACTTGTAACTAAACCATTCAAATTATTCAGTAACTGGAATACATTACATGTGCAATAGCTATAGCTTTACAGAAAACATTGTTTCAAAGAAATCCCTCTAACAATAATATATTGATATTGGTAAATATTACAATACTTACTATACATTTAACTGGGGCGCAAAACTAGTGAGTACAACCTTTCAACCGTACAGACTCTTTGCTGGTTCTGTCTTTAAAAACTCACATTGCACCACATTCAAGTCAAAATCCCATACTTAAAAACCTAAAATGTCAGACAGGATTAAAGGACAATTAGATATTTGATTTACAAGACATTCAGAATATTTTGAATTGATGAAATTGTTCAGCTACTACAATGCTTCCTAGATCCGAATATTTCAACTGATTTACATTATGTATGATATAGCTTTTGTTAAATGGTGGACCAAGCAGACATAAACAATGCAAAGTTTAAAGGGAAACTTTGACCCTTCAAACCAGCTTGGTATCGTTGCTATTAGGATGGTATGTGCAAATGAACAATGTTCGGCTTCCTTCTGTGTTACCGTGGCCGGGAGCTCCGTGCTCACAGGGCTCATTTGTTGAGGAAGATCCAATACCATGCTGTTTGACAATTGACAAAAATTCCCTTTAAGACTGAAAAGCTGGTTTTGCTGCCCTCTCAAGCCTATTTCATCATTGGGTGTTGTACCTGTAACTTCACCCAACAGTTATGTCACAGGGTTGTGGAATACACCTGTACATCGCTGCATCAAGGTGAGAAGTCAAACCTCTGGCAGTTAGGAAAAGCTAGATTTTCAGGAGGTAACTGTCTAAGTGAAATACTGGAAACATACTGAAATGGTTAAAACACTCTTGTGGTCTACAATAACTCTACAGATTGCTAGATAAGGTTTTCAGTGTTTGCTGTTTTCACAGATATATCATCCCAGTATTATCTTTAGGTGTCCTTTAATTAGGCTACTAGAGTATTTGGTGCCGACCACACACGACTCCTGGTTGACCCACCGACACAACAGAGAGTTTCACCAGCTCCTGTTAGTGGAAACTACTCATGACAAAGTCTGCTCTATTGTGCTAGCGTCATCACCGACAGCACTGGTGGCAACATATCTTGTTTCGAGGACATCTTCATGTTGTATTGCTCTGTCTAAATTTTCCACTCTCTTCACAAGATTTCTGTGACAAAAACAAAGTGCATCCAGAAACAACAAAACTCTCAGAATAAATTACAGTAAAATCTGTTTAACAAAAGCACTCAAATAAAACTAATACAAACCTCTAACAAGAAAAAGTCCTTGAATACTTTTCTATTAAAAAACAACATTATTTGTTCAGTTCTTGGTTACAAGGCCCCCACCTTTATTTTTATTATAATTGTTCGGGTGGTTTTAATTCTAGAGTTGGACAGAAGCATGCAGGGAGTTGACTGAGGTCATTAAACTCCATCTACTTAAAATAACCATAAAAATAGGATTTGTCCTGCTTTAAAACATGTGCAAACCTAACCGGGGATTAAGGAAGTACTGTCCATGTACTCCTGAAAAAGAGGACCGACCAGACAAACTAATTTAGAACACCTGACTGAATGTACTATGAGAGTGTGCATGACTTTAATGGCTTGTAGGAAAGTTGGCCAATAGATTTCCAGGTCAGGTAAAACAATGGTGACAAGGAGGAAAGAGCTTAATATTGACATCAGACTTGGTTCCTCTCAAGGGTTTCACATGGCAAATTCAATAGAGGACCTTTGGCATATTAATACAGAATGAAGTCGCACAAAGATGCCATGGTGCACCATGCCGCCGGTGAATGGGCAAGGGGAACTCAACACCGTACTAATCAATTTTCACAACTCAAAATCTAGGCCAGTGGATTAAATTATGCATGCTAAAGGTTTGTGGACAGCTTGATGGTGAGACATACGATCCAAAAAAGATTATCATTTGGAAAGAGTGAGATCGTTCCATTGGGTTTGATGGAAGTGTTGTGACAGATTTTTCTCACATCAAGTTAAGTGTTTATTAATCAAAGATGAAATAATCCAACATGAAAGATGCATGGCGCTGGAAAAAAGGCCCATTGCGTACATTGTGTCCATATGACTTCTGTCATATAAAAAACAGCATTTATGAGCATGTCAAGGCACTGTAACTCAAATCAAACAGTATTGTGAATCTACATGCTTAAAATGAATAAATATCACTGAGTCAGTGCCATCAATCTGGTCTATACTGTAGCTGTACAACTCAAATAACTCACTCATTATAATAAGCCGAATATAAATACATTGTAGAGGTAGCTCTTCTCTCTGCAGCCAGTGACATCTGGGAATGGATTTATTCACATTTATTTCCACATAACATTTCCATTAATGACTGGAGTCTACTTACACGGTCTTTAAACTTCACTTACCAAAGAATGGTGGAAGGTATGACACAGCCTCCAGAAACGGTCTTGTTTCCACCTGTCTGTCAGCTGGCATCTGTCTGAACTGGTGCTCCATTAGCAGAGCCATCTCTTTAGTCCGGACACACTCGTATCTCTGAAATGATATCAACAGGCTCTCAACCCTCCGTGGCGGATTAACAGTGACACCAGAAGATACTGTGTGCCATACCCCACCCTGATGGCACCAACGCACACACGCACACACTCATGCACACTCACACACACACACACACACACACACACACACACACACACACACACACACACACACACACACACACACACACACACACACACACACACACTCACTTACACACACACACACACACACACTCATGCACACTCACTTACACACACACACACACTCACTTACACACACACACACACTCACTCACACACACACACACACTCACACACACACACACACACACACACACACACACACACACACACACACACACACACACACACACACACACACACACACACACACACACACACACACACACACACACACACAGTCACCTACACTGAACCCAGCAGTGTTACTGATAGATCCGGGTCATCGCCACCTGTCGGGTAAAAGGACCGATAAACTGCATTCAGACAGAAGTCCAGATCAAACACAAGAACGGAACCTGATGTGCTTTAATCAGCTGACACTGGTCTTTCTCTGCGTTTAACAATTAGTGTCCAATTACACTATTTGTAGCCTGATAATCAGCCTGAATTTGCCATTTAGTTCCACTTCATTAATATATGTATTAATTAAATATGTATTATTTAATTTATTATTTCTCGCAAGTGTCGCAGGGGAACCAGATTACAGCCCATTATTTACAATATGTGTTATTCCATTTCATTTTGACAACAAACATATTAGTAATACTAACTGATTAATGTTTTAGCAGCGTTTTATTCGTGAATCAAAAACCAATGGCAAAATACAAAATCAATGGTCATATCTGCTTTATATAAAAAATGTGAATGTATATTGCTAGGCTGTTTTTCAAATAAGAAAATTGTGCTTCGCGTTTTCATTCAACGTTTGTCAATTTTGACCTTTACTTCATTCCGTAGCTTGGGAGTAACTAGGAAGTGTACGGGTAACTAATGAAAACTGTAGATTGAAGCCATGAATAATTGAATAACGACGGTTATTCTGTTAAGTAATGCAAAACGTACACTGCTTTTAACAAACATCGATAGAAGGCGATTCATTTTACCACTAAAAGGTAAGTAAGCGTTATTGTTCGAGCAGAAAAGGTCCTTAAGTGTTGCTGGTTGCTAGTCAGAGTTGTAACGTTAGCGTTTTGTTTACCATTTTTGATTTCCCTCTATTGCCCTTTAGCTAAATAATTAACGATATAGTCTATGACACACAACACTAGCAAATACAAAACTCGATACTTCCTGTTTTCTGCATGAATGACCATCGACTTAGTGTTTGGCTAAGACAAGGTTGGCAAGGTAACGTTACAGCTAACTAAAGACTCATAAACCTTAATAAAGGAACCTAGGTTGAGGGGATTTCTTCCTCTAATGTATGTTAATCATGATTCAGGTTTATGGCTCTGCCGACCCTCTCGGCCCACGTGTCCAGTCGGTCCCGGGTGATGGCCGGACAGCTGGCCCGGCAGCGGGAGCAGGAGGCCCGGTGTCGACAGCAGTGGGAGCTGCATGCTCAGTACTTCAAGGAGCAGAGTGTCCACAGCCAGAGACAGGAGGCTTGGAGCTCCCGTCAGTCCTACCAGCAGAGGTAACTTCATGCACCAGTGGGCCGGACTTACTGATATACCACATGAAGCCTTACATTACATTTTACATTACATTACATTACATTACAGTCATTTAGCAGACGCTTTTATCCAAAGAGACTTACAGGAAGTGACGCATAAGTGCATCTCCTTTCTTAAACAAGCATCTTAAAGCATAAACCAGAGCAAAAGTTTTATCCAAAGCGACTTACAATAAGTGTGTTCAACATAGGTGTTCAAGAGAACTACTAGTCACCAGAAGTCATAAGTGCATCTCCTTTCTTAAACAAGCATCTTAAAGCATAAACCAGAGCAAAAGTATAGTGCAGAGGCAAATTACTACGAAAACAATAATTGCAACAGACTAATATGAATACAATAAGTGCTACAAACTACTACGAATAGGATAAGTGCAGTAAACGAATACAAATTCAATAAGTGCAGCGAACTGATACGAATACAGACTTACTGATATACCACATGAAGCCTTCCCTATCATTTAGTTGCAGACATCTCTGAAACGTTAGGAGGTAAAACAAAGCAATGCAGTTTAAGTCTATGTTTTGGTGTTCCATGTTCAACCTTTGAATGTAAGGTGTCTGTATCTAAACGTTCAATGAGAGACAGTGATCTACAAAGCATGGCTCCCTGTGAATGTATACAAATCTCAAGCTCACATTGGCTCTTGGTTTGGAACAACTAAAATCAGGGTTAGTTTTCTCTCAGGACCTGATACATTTTCTGTGTAAGTGTGGCCACATAAAGGAAGATGTTTAGAGAAATACTACTATTATTATCATATATGTGGTGAGAGATTAACCAATTGTCCATCAACAAATGTCAAAATATATATTTTTTTAAACACAGTTCCCTTTTTTTAAAAGAGGGTTTTCTCTTACATGTGTAAATAGTGACTTGTTATAACATAACTTAGAGTGAAAATTCGTAAGTATTGACAAGTAATGAATTAAGTATTGACAAAATGTACATTCATGACTACCAGCGTTAAATATCATTCCACTATGAAATGCCATATTAATAGTAATGGAGTTTTGATGATATTCACCGAGCGCAATACTGTGTAGGTCAATGCCTCTTTTGCAGTGTTTAGTCATTTGATATATGTGCACAGTCTATGTGATGGCCTCAGTAGTTAAATATCAGTGTGTCTACCCTTAAATCTTACCTTACATTAATGTGCTGTGCTATACTGTGTTTGTGTAAATGTTTGTGAAAAATACAGAGCATAAATAAACCAGAAGTATCTTCTCTTCTAGAATGTCGCTGAAACCCTGTTGCTTTCAGCAGACAAATGACAGAAAATGAAACCAGAACTAAAGTCTCTTTTCCTCCATTTTGTCAGTATGTCGGCGTACCATAAACAGAGACTGAAGGACGAAAAGAAGGCCAGTCTGGAGCAACGCAGGAATCAGCTCAGGGCAATGCTTCAAGAGGAGCAAGACCGGCTGGAGGTGGAGCTGAGGGAAGTAGTTCCTGACAGGAGCACATTGGCAAGTCAGCTGGTGCAAAAGACTGGAGAGCTTCGTACAGCAAGAGAGGGAAGAAGAAAAAAGGTAGTTTTTACTTTAATTAATTTAATTAGTTGCATATTTCCTTTTCAGTACTGATCAAGGTGCTCTGCCATAAATGTATAATCCTTGTCATTTCTGTTTTTTTATCCCTAGCTTGCACAAGAGCTGCTGAGGGAGCACTGGAAGAAAAACAACACAGAGTTGCGAGAGGTAGCTACATTTAAACTATTAATGGGAAAGTACCAAGTTGCCCTCTTACTTCAAAGTCTCACTGTTGATGAAGTGATAAATGGCCTCAGGAATCCTGTAACCATCCTGAACGTCTGAAGAGCTGTGCAAGAGGAGAAAACAGACACTTTTTGTCAAGACGTCTACTTGATCTGGAAACTAATAGGGCTTGTGATACAGCTATTCCATGGCTTTCTGTTAACCTGAGTCCAGTGTTGACCTAAGAGAATAAAATGTTCTGGTATCCCTTCTGCCAAGGGTCAAGTTCATCAGTATCTCTGTCTCGTCCATGTCCTTTCTCGCTCTTTTAATCTGTCCACAGGTTGAGTCAGCATTACATAAAGATCATGTTGTCGGCCAATGGCAGGAGCAGATATGTGAGAAGAAACAGGTAAGACATCCATCCCAGCTATAAGACAAAATAGTTCGTTTTCTTTTTATTCAAGTGTTTTGATAACTTTTTATAAATAACAAGCATTTTTGAACTTTGAACTCATGACAAGGGCCGACAGGTCAAAGGACTTATTATTCTAATAGTTATTACCATAGAAATCGAAATAGAATAAGAGTAGAACGGACATTCGTATTTATATCAACATGTTTATTAAGTGTACCGTTGCCATTGCAATAAACTTTGACCGATGTAACAGCACTGTAAATTTCTATGGTCAATTTACAGTCCTGTGCATCATTATCTTTTAAAGAAGTCATATGACCATGGCAAACAGCTCAATGTCCTTCCTACTGTCATTCTATTTCTTTGATTATTACTCAATTTTACTCAGACCAAATGTGTAGAAATTGCTCTCCAGTACATTTAAGCAACGCCTCCCTCAAGTCAGTGATGAAACATCAGACCTACACGTTGTTAAACTTTGTCATTATCCTTATCCTAATTATTTATGTAACAAATTCATGCTTAATTAAATAGTGCTCATGTCATCTGTGATCACAGTATCAAGTCTGACATCTACTCACGTTAATCCTCTCAACATGGTACATAATTGAGAAAGTTAGACACCTACTGTAAGTGACGATGTTTCCAAACATGTAGCAAGAAGCGTCAGAGCAGGAGCAGAAGAGACGTTTTGAAAATGAGTATGAGAGGACCCGAAAAGAGGCTCTGGAGAGGATGAAGCAGGTTGAGGAGAAAAGGAACGTAGAGGAGCTCAAGAGGGCGGAGGAACTTCGCAAACAGATGGAAGAACTGAAGCTGAGAGAAGAGGAGGTATTTAGAACTTGGACAAAGTATTTCTGCACGGAAAAATGATCACAGATGTGTTCTTTAAGCATTTTTTCTCTTTCAGGCAACTTGCTTGAAGAAGGAGCAGGAAGCTCTGCTGGTCAAACAATGGGAGCTTGAGAAGTTAGAGGAGGAAAGGAGAAAGGTGGAGGAAAGACGAAAGAAGTGTGAGATGGGGTAAGGGCAGCTCTTTTTGTAGATACCCTAACTACATTTATATGCTACTTCTTTCTTGTGAGCCATTGGGTTAATTGGATTTGTGTTGCAACAGGCATTTCTTGATCCGTCAATATCGTGCTCAGCTGAAGAGGAGAGCCCAACAAGTGCAGGAGGAGCTGGTTGGTCTACTTCACCTACTTTTGTTACAGTATATATTTCTAAATGTAATCCAACTTGACTGGCTTTCACACCTTCCTCGATTTCACCTGTGGCCACCAGGAGGCCGACCGTAAGATCCTGGCAGCCTTGCTCGAAGGACAGCAGGAAGACAGGAAGATAGAGACTGCACGAAGGGAAAGGGCCATCGCTGATGCTGCATGGATGAAGCATGTGATTGAAGAGCAGCTTCAGTTGGAGCAGGAGAGGGAGGCTGAGTTTGACATCCTACACAGGTAAGCATCAAGATTTAGTAAGTTCAAACTCTGCAGAAAGGGCCTCTCGCTTCTCTTCAAATACAAACCAATGCATCTTATCCATTTCAGAGAAGAAGCTCAACATGTGTGGGAGAAACGAGAAGCACAGTGGGAGAAGGAGAGGAAAGCAAGAGAACGGCTCATGCAGGAGGTGAATTGTTTTAAAATCAAGATGAAACTCTATTTGAATGTAATTCATAAGATATGACTAACAGCTCTCTTATCTTCTTCTTCTTGGAAAGGTACTTGTGGGGAGACAGCAGCAGCTTGAGCTTAAGATGCAAAAGAACAGAGAGTCTCAGGAGGAGTCCCTGAGGAGACGAGAGCAGCTGATTCAAGAGCTGGAGCTGGAGAGGGAGACCAGACGCCAGGAGCAGGAGCAAGAAGGGTGTCGTAGGACGGAACGGATGCAAGAGATAGATGCTCAGGTTGGCAGATAGTGCAGTGGTTTGTGTTTTCATAGCACTTCTGGTCCAACAAAGTAAAGTTAATATTTTAAAAGAAACATTAACAGGCATTTGAACCCACGGCACAGGATCAGATTAAATGCTTTTTATAATAAAACCAAAAAAACTGTGTAAACAAGTGTTTCTGTACATCATCTTTAGGTGGAGCAGCAGCGCCAAGAGCAGTCAAAGGAGCGTTGCAAGATAGAGCAGGAGGAGGAGGAGGACAGGGAGGCCCTTCAAATCCAGGAGGAGGAGCTGAGGCTGGAGATGCAGAGGATGGCCAATAAAGGGTACCAGGAGAAGGTAAAAGATGAAAGTCAATCTGAATGCTAACTTTCCAAGGTCCAAAATGCTCTTTAATGATGAAAAATGCTTGAAAATGTCTGTTTCAGATTCATAGCAGACCTCGATCAGCATGGACATGAGCTACGTGCCTGAAGCCAAAACAAAATTGTGAGATGTATATTTTTCTACCTGTGAATCAGCTTTAAATGATGAGTTACGCAATGTTTCCAAGTTTGTCTTTAAACAAAGCTCATGTGCCTATATGTAGATCGCTACATGTAGTTAGTGGTCACTGTAATTGTTCCTCCTGTCCATGAAGAGATCCCTTCCTACCGCGATTCAAAGTATCTAATGGACAAAATCCACAATCCTCAATCAATGAAAACATGCATTTCAACCTTCATCAAATTGAGTTGGGATTTTCTCTTTCAATCTGGTTTTCTTGCTGAGCCATAATGAAGAGACAATATCACAAGGAGAACATTTTGAATGCAAGTTTTGAACAGATCAAGGACTGTGAATTTAGGCTCCAATCTCTTACATACACACAGGAATGTTAATTTATCCTTTATTCCCTTTTAAAGAATGACGCAGGTTATGAGGTCATATTGTGCCATCCTTATGTTGTTAATTTCATACTGGTTGTTTCCATATGTAGAAAATAATTAATGGATTTGTTTTGCACATTTTTTTTTAGAGCTGCATATTTTCTATCCTGAATTTGTAGATTAAATAAAACTATTTAAATCAAATAGTTTCTGTTTTTTGTATTAAGGCAACGCAAAGTTAAACCGGATGAATACAACATTTGGCAATGACAACGGGCTATATTTATAAATTAAGTTTATTTAGAAAATAATTACTTTTCCAAAGTCACATACATCACTGCACTCCGGTCAAGTACAGAGAGTAAACTTTACCTTGATCAGTTTTCAAAATGACGATAAACACTTGGTGAGGATGAACATTGGTTTGCACAATGATACGGGAGACGTCAAGACTTTTATCCCATATATTGCATATCAAATACCAAACTAGCAGCAACGGAACAGAGCACAAAAAACAAGGACATACATACAGTATGGCTATTAGCTCTAAATATCTTGTAACATCACCAACACTGCAATGGCACTCAAGAACGCAGAGTGAAGTGCAGTGTGAATAAACACACCAGATCATTTGAATTAATACTACAACATCTTGGTGCTGGTGAAGAATACAACATGGCCCCTGAACAAGCGTTATTTGCTTTCACTGAATGGACAAATGGGCACACATGACTAGGCGCAATTCATGCACTGCAGACTGATTTCACTTGGACAGGGGACAAACCATATCAATAGCTTTTTTGATGCAACAAACATTTGCATTGCTGAGCTGCAATGTGTGCATTGATGAAGTGTCACACATAAAATGGTCAGTTTGTTTTTGGAGATTAAACTTTACAGTATGATGACGCTTGCAAAGTGCTACTAATGAGGAGTTGTGTTAGCAATAGATGTGTTAGCAATAGCATTCAATGACAGCAGATTCATAACTCATTTATGGCTTTTCAGAATCCAGTTCTGGCTTTGGACTAATAACATTAACCGATATCATTATGTGTATTTACTGTACTGTGCTTAATTCCTTCTCTCAATAATAGCTATTTACATTATGGACTGATTCAAGAGGATTTGTAACAAAGTCATTGTAATCTATAAACCATTAGAGTCCCCAGGCCGGCTGCTTGATTTAACAGGATTTGTGGAAGTTATTATTTTATCTTAAGAGAAATTGTGCTATTACTACAGCTCAGTATTCAGTTTCAGTCAGTTTTCCTTTTACACTCAGATTTTGTCCAGACTTGGCTTTAAATATTTATCATAAATTAAAAAAAACAATGCATGCATATACCACCAATACAAAAAAATCATTAAAAAATATATTCAAGAATAAAACTGAGATGCTGGCTGTCTGTAAGTGCTGTTAGTTGGTATTCTCCTTTGTAGTGATGGTGACAAGCTGCTTGGCTGCCTTGGCAATGTCATAAGCACATTGGATGACCTGCTGGGTGACCAGCTGCATGTCCGGTCCTGGGCAGCCCTCCGAAGGCAACGCCTTCCTGCACTCACTCTGAAGCCGGTACGCACTGGAGGTCAACAAGCGCAGAGAGCCTCTCACAGTCTCCGAGCGTGGCTTCTGCAGAGGAATGTTAAAATATCTTAATACTAAAAGACAGTTATGTTTTAATAAGTCAAATGATTTGTGCAAAGAGATGCGATATAGAGAGGATCCCTTAGAACCAAATTGACCTCTGCTAGCTTGAACCTGGACAGAATCTACTTTGGTTTGTCTACCATGCTCTCTTCCTTTTTAAACACTAAATGTTAAACACAAGAACATATACATTTAGGTGCAATTTATTGCTATTTGATTTAATTAAATAACTAAGTAAAATAATACATGCTATATGATTGTGATACCTTCAAAATAACAAATAAAAAACTAAATGGCTGACTGATCTGTTCTTTTAAAGCAAAAATATCTACTAACTTGTTTCCATACCTTGGGGAAGAGGGCAGCCATTTCTGTCACAGCCACATGTATTCTTTCTGAACAGGGTATAAAGCTGTGAGGAGGAGAAGATATTTGTTGATGAGTGCAACAGATAGATGTCACATTCATACAAATCTCAGAATAATTGAACATTGATAACATATCAATTAACCAAAAGCATTTACATGCAAGTCAAAGTACTACAGAGTATTCTCACCACACCGTGCGTTACCATCTCCAGCAGAACATGCTATTTGTTGCGCACTTTTTTTAGCGTTGTAAGTAGAAGGCAGTTTTACTCCATAGCCCATTTTTATAATTAAAAAATGACGGCTACACAGTAGCAACAAGATCAACCTGTTAAATAAAATTCACTGTCACCTATATATCAAAAACAAGTCACTGAATAGATGTAACTTAATGTTGCATTAATTAACTGAAGCAAATTCAAGGTACATTCAATACATTGAAGCAAAAGAGACAGCTTGTTAGCAGGTGAGGAAGAAACTGTGTGAGGGAGAGGAAAATAAAACTGTGCCTGGGAGGCAGGGACAGAGGCCAGAGTACCAGGAGGTGGGGTCAGGGGACCGCAGGCTGAGCGGCTGAAGGGGAGGGGGGGCCTTCTCGGCCCACGGCACCAGAGTGCTGAAACATCCCAGGCTGTGCCTGAGCCGGCGTCCACCTTCACGCTCACATGGTCTGCTCGCAGGGGGGTGAGGGATGGGCACACGGCCACACCAAAACAACATCATAATAGCGAAGCAGATTGGCAGTAGAATGAAGGGGAAGAGTGAAGATAACAAACAAAAAGGGGAAATGATAGAAGATAAACACAACTAAACATAACAGAATAATGATGAATGTAAGAGGAACTTAGGGTTAAAAATGGAAGCAAGGAAATGAAAGCTAAACTAATAGAGATCCCTTTTTCTTCTGATTCTGACCTGTCATGTTTGTTCTCCTGAGCAGCTCGCAACAGCTCTTGGATATTCTTGGTGATCTGCTCGGTTTTGCGGATGACGTCCTCTGTGCTGGGTAGTGTTGGGTCCGACTCCATCTCGTGATCATCCAGCTCTGGGATAGAGCTGCCCTCCACCAGCCAGCCACTGCTCCTCAGCCTCCTCCTGCACATACTGCAGAGGGAGATTTATTGGACATTTTGTCTACTGGCAAATTCCCTAGGTGCTTGTTGTCTTTTCACTAACGCTAAAACAGCACATTACTTCACTTGAAAAGCCATTTTGATTGTTTTTAGGAGCCAGAAAACTGTCCTATTGTCTTCACCATCATTCTGGGTAATGCTCTTACCCCGAATCATCCATCTCAGAGTCATTGAATGTGTTGTCATAGTCACTTTCCGGCATGCTGCTTTGGTTCTCTAACTTTGAGGCCTAGAGGGAAGATAGGAGACATAAAAAAATGATAATGTACCTCATACAAGACGCCCCATGTCACTGCCGATTAAACCCAGAAACAATGCTGGTCCACAAAGACCAAAAACATATATTGGAAAGGTACATCTTGCTGTTTGTTGTATGTCAAATTGGAATAGAAACAAGTAAAAGCGATGTAGATGACTGACTGAATCAAGCCAATGCAGCTGTGAAGCAAGAGCACATAATTAATATAAGGTCTTCAATATAGGATTAGTAAAACACGTAACGCAGAGTTCATATAGTTTACTCACATCAGTATCATGTAAATCACCAATGCTGACTTACATGAAATGTATCTGATCTTCGCCAGTCTTCAGTGACTATGATCATCAAATGTGACAAAATGTTGGAATAAGAATGGATTAATTGGTGATAACTAACAAAACAGTCAAACTAAAGCCAGTTCAGCAACATTTTGCTAGAAACATTACGTCATAGCCCTGACACACAAGCTTTACTCATAGTCCGAATTTAAGACAAGAATACCCCATGCAGAGGGTCACTGTTTGAGAGTGGGAAGTCAAGGTTCAGTTGCGTTTGGAAATGAAACTGAATCCCACGCAGCACAACAAAGTGACTCACGTGAAATAGGAGTGCTTCATCTTCACACAACACAGGCTTCACTGTGATGTTCACGGTCACTAAGCTTCATGCAGGTTCACTTTGAGACTCAAAGCTAAATTCATAAAACAGGTAGCAGAGACAAGTACACTCAAGCCACACAGGACCTATTGTACATTTTTCAATCCATGTCAAAGAATCAGAACAAAATTAAATGCAGCAAACCTAAGCTCGCCTCACATTATGTGATTAGCACATACATGTTTAGATAAATCTTTGTTCTGCCTGAACAGAAGATAAATCTTTTTAGATTGTTAACAACACCCTGTTGTTTGAGCGTTACTGGAAAAAGTGAGAGCATGCTGTTGGAAGTTCACAGTGCGAAATAGCCAAGCAGTTGTTAGAGACAGGGTTAAAACATGACCTCTCTTTAGAATGTTTGAAGTCAAAAACATGAGTTTAACAACTCAAGAGTCAAACAATTTAAATATAACAATCTAATTTACTAAGTTTGTTTCCTTTCTTTTTACAGACAAGGTTGTTTTGTAAAAATGAAACAAACAAGACCATCAAACTTTGTACAATGAAACTTTTTCAACATCATCTGCTACACAGGTGAAGCAAAGAGAGCAAGCTTTCAAATTAGCAGGTGCTGCATCACAAGCACAACTTCTTGCTCAACGTTCAGCGGCCGGACAGACGTTTTGCCTTTTCAAAACCAAACAACTCCAGTTGTTTAATAGCGCTGTGAGGATGATAATGATGAAGGCGGGTATCTGATGGCGAGGGCAGCTGGTGAAGGGGCAGCTCATGCAGCAGGGCCGATAAGGAGCAGTGTATAGAGGACAGAGGGAGGTGAGGGGGGGGGGATTGAAATGGCTCCAAGTGGATTTGCTGTGTCCCACGAAATGTGGACCGAGTGAGGATGTACTTAACCTTTTGAGCACTTTCGTCCTTCGACCAAGACAGGGTGGATGGAAATGAGGGGAGGGATGAAGAGGTGGTCACAAAAGCGCCCCTTTCCGTCTAAAGACAGGGTTCAAATCACATTTTTAAGGGCACAAATTTCTTTAACTAAAATGAAACAAACTAAAAAGTGAGATGAATGAGATTAGATCAGTTTTGTCCCAAAAGTCTCGTCAAGTCAGTTGCGTCTTAACCGTGAGTTGTACACTGAGAATGGACTTAGTGCAGGAAGTTTTCCACCACTATCTGTGCAGTTAACGTGAGCATTAAATTCACAATTAGAAAATTCTATTATTTTGTATCGGTGATTTTAGGATAAACCAATACTATGTAGTTGGTTGTTTATACAGATTATCCTCCTTAATTTTTTTCACTGAGCTCATAATCATGTTCTTTCTGAGCACTGAGTGCTGGAAAAAGTATGACTGAAGAGCCTGCAAGTTAATCCATCAAGAGAAAAGTACCAGAAAATGATGATTCACAGGATCAAATTTAATTGTGTATATATCTTATTTGAATCAAAGAGAGAATCCAAACAGATGAGAAGATAAGGTGAGTTTGTGAAAGTATCATGCATTACAAAAACACAGAGTATTTGTATGGTAGTTTTAATGCTTCTTCAACATAAAACACAGTACAAACCTTCAACGTTTATCATAATAACAGCATCTCCTTGGGGTTACAGCTAAGTTTTTCTGACAAACAAGCCGTACTCCAGTAAACAGCAGATATATGCAGATAAAATGGATCTGGACAAGATGAAATGTGACTGGCTGGGTCTAAATGAATGACATTGTGGTTTTGACGACTCCGTCTTTGATGCTGCATAAAATACCCAGTGGCAAATGACCAGGGAAAACCAATAAAAAGAAAAGGAAGAGAGAAAGGTTTGCAGACAGGGTGAAGACATGAGGAAAAGCCAGGGAAACGGGGCAGTGGAGAGGAAATGGCAAAGGAGAGCAGGGAACAGGTCTTACTTACATGAGGTGGGAAGGGTTGCAGGGTGGGGATACCTTCCTCTTGGTAGGAAGTGTCCCCTTTAGGGAGATAGGGCTTCAGGCCTGAGCCGGTCTCATACATAGACATGGGCCGACTGGCCTGCGCAGACTGCCGGCGTTTCAGGGCTGAGGGGCTGGAGGGGTCGGGGTAGTCTGAACCGCTGGGGATCTGATAGATATTGGTTGGGACGTGCC
This sequence comes from Anoplopoma fimbria, assembly GCF_027596085.1. Lineage (NCBI taxonomy): Eukaryota > Metazoa > Chordata > Actinopteri > Perciformes > Anoplopomatidae > Anoplopoma > Anoplopoma fimbria. Next base: position 3,800,275 of record NC_072461.1, read on the forward strand.
GTCTGAGAGAGGAGTTCTCGCTTTGCAGAGATTGCAGCTGGAAGAGACGGTCAGCAGTACACTAAGAGGTGCTCTCAGCAAAGCAAGCTGTGTTCCCTGTTCTGAGCCACTCTATCTTTACAGCACAACATTTCAGATTCTACCCCATAGTTATTAAAATATTCATATGATACTTTGATAGTCTGCTTCTGTCAAGGTTTTCATTTGGCAGGAATAAAACACATCTTTGTTATACTATAAAAGTTGAGAATCTAACATTTAAAAATGGTGTTATTACCATGATATAGAAAGTACATTTGGATAAAGCTCTCACAAAAATCTACGATAGGTCACCAATGTACAAAACCTGAAAATGCTTTGATGATAATTTCCTTAAAAAAACAAAAACGTATGTTTGTGTATGCCACTAACTTCCTAAAAATCATAGGAATAACATGCTTTTTGATTTGGGAGGGACATTCTCTTGGTGTAAAAAAGATAAAAAATGAAGCAAAGCAAGTGATAAGCAAGCAAAAGATTGTTGCATAGGTAAGCAATACAGGTGCAGTTCAAGTCAAAGATGTAGCCAAAGTGCAGATGGATTAACTCAAGAATTATGAGAGGATAAGATCTGGTTTACTTGTCAGAAAAGTCAGTAGTATGGTTTAGGTATTAACGTCAGCCATAATGACTGACTGACAATGTTTGGTAAAGGCTGCCGTTCCAATTAAAGTTGAAAGATATACAATATCCGATGACAAGCCACATGTCCGGTTTTCTCCACCACATCTTCATCTGAGTGTGGTCATTTAAGTGAATCTCTTCAACTATAAGCTAACACAAAGCTAGATCACATCATCAAAACAATACAGTACGCTACAGTGCTGTAATTATACTGCAGTGTCACAATGACCTTGGGTGTGCAACCAAGAGAGACAAATTATCGGCATGCTCCTTCAAAACAGCCAAATTAAAATAAGAAAATTAACCTCACAGGGTTCAGTTTAACACAATAAAAGCCATAACATATTTAAACATCTGTAAATTATAATTTTCAAAATAATTTGGTTTTAGCAGGATATAGATGGCTAGGTTGAAGCACGTTGCATACATTTGTGCAGAATCTCAAATGTAACATTGTCATATCTATAAATAAGCAGTTTGGTGTAACAGAGTAACAGTATCCCAGGTTTGTACCAGCTGAGGAGTATGCTTTCTAGGTCATTTCTATGAAATGTGACCACTTAGACAACACGTCAAACAATAAATCCACATGTACTAAAAAGGCTATAACCAAAACAAAAGCTGGAAATCATCAAAAAACATTCTACACAGTAAACACAGTATATGTGATGAAGCAAGGCACACACATACAATTTCAGTTAGTCACTATGAAGGAATTAAAAACCAATGTCAATTACTTATGCTTTTTCTTAAAACATGCTTGTTAGTAACATTAGACAGTATAGATTTATTACAAAAGGAGGAATACTGGTAACCGTTTTTGTTATTAACTGGAGAAAGGGTGCATTTCTTCTTAATTCCAGAAAACAATACGACAAATAAGAAAATCTCCAGTTTACTTTCAAGCTTTGAAATGGAACATGCTGGCCAAAACAGAGGGTGGACCAGCGGGGTGTCACAGCAGCCTTATCCTGCAACATAGCATTCCTATTCAGACAGCCCGGCTCCTACACCCGAGAGCGATCACACTGGGCAGGAGAAGAGCTCTGCGGACCACTGTGGCCCCCCCTCAGTCCGGCCCCCGGTGTTAGTGATTTTATTGGTGGGGCGCGGTGGATACCTTTTTATGCATCAGCCTCAGCTCATCACTCAGGTTGTTGTTGGCTTTCATAAGATGCTGGATCTTGGCTTCAGAGGCAGTTAGCGCGGTTTTCACCTCCATGTATTCATGCATAGTAATGGGTCCATCGGAGAGGTCAGAGTCCAGACTCTGTCGGATAGAGAGGTTGAAAACAAAACTGTAACGGCACCTAAAAGGGAGAGAGAGCGTCTTTCAGGGTTTGAATTTGTGACAGTGATGTCACAATACCTTTGTCCTGTCTCCCTTGCTTGAGGGGAGCTCGTGATCTGTGTCCTCATCAGACGCCACACTATCGTAGTCAGGCTGGTCATTGTCCTGGCTGTCACTGCAATGCCTGACAGCCACACTCTTCAGGATAAACTCAACATTGTCTGGAATGAAGGGACACAGAGTGGAAAAGTTGCTTTATATCCGTTTTACACTTCAGTGTCAGTAGGAAATTGGTGTAACGTAACAATAAAATTCTGACCTTTGGGACTGGCTATTGTATTCCCTTGTTGTCTGCGCTTAGCATCACTTAAAATGTCAATCACAAGAGTTGCAAACTCATGTGCATTAAATCTTGCCAGCTTCTGTCTTCCCTAAATAAGAAAAACAAAGTCACATCAGCGGTATGCAATCTTACTTCAAATGAAATGTGTGCAGTGGGAAACCATACAAGATTTATATTGGGAGTTGTAAAGCAGACTCACCTGGTTTCGTGTTGATGAATACTCTGGATTCACAGGAAGGAAAGGCACAACAGTCGTCTCTGTCACCAGAGTGCTGTGATTCTGTGTAGCCAACCACACTACAAATAATAGGATAAGAATGAGCTCCTGATTAGAGGCGTGAGTACAGCTGCAACACCAGTCCAGGACTTCAAGTATCAGTGGGCCTCATTCACCAACTGTTCTTAAAAAGGTAGAATATGTAACAATTTCCTAAAAGAATTTAGACTGATCCACAAAAAAAAAATCCCTCTCAAACATAAGTTGTGACCAACTATAGGTGTGTGATGGTGTCTCCATCAGCAAAGACCCTGCCCTTTACTTGTGTTTACTCATTTCTCATTATTTTGCTGTGTTCGGGACGTTTCTTGGCGTCAGCAAAAAGCATTTGGACCCCATGTGAACGTGTAATCCACAGCCAATACATTTCTCCTTAAAACCCACCTATGCAGTTTTCACAAACATTCTGACTTCCATCAATGTTTTCTTATTTGGGATTTGTTCTAAAACAAGAACAGAATCTATGCATAATCAAGAGCACACTTACTGACATGTTATCAAAACAATTGCTTCTTGCCTTTTCTTCAATCCTACAGTTGTATAGTATAGGATTTGTATTTTATAATATTTTTCAATAATAGCTGTAATTATTTTACAGAGCATTATTGTATTTAAAAAAATAAAATAAACACTTCACCACTGGAGTAACAGCATTACATTCATCTTTTTTTTGGTGTCACTAGATTTCCACTACTGACGCAACAATATGACAGCTTGTTTGGCATTCACTTCCTGTGGAAGTACTTGTAATAACTTATTTTGATCTTTAGTGACAATTTTCCAAGAATAATTCACATATAAAAAAAGTTAACTACACATTGTTAATTCCTATTCCCCTAAATCCATGTCTGCTTTCTCTAATTTCAAACAACCTTTGAATACAGCTAGGAAGTAAAATGATTTTGTGCTTTCTACAATACCTGTGCAATTTTTAGATCAACTAGAGCACAACAAATTTAAAGCATGGAAGTTAATATAGTGCATTATTTTGGTTCATAATATTACTACACTCAGAAATGTATATTCATACACTCTTTTTATTTTATTTTTACTTGATAACTGACTTTCCAATTACTGATGAATGATATTGGTGAATGAGGCCCAGTGTGAAGAGCTGCCTGATCAAAAGAGAGCGTTCACTGGATAATTCTACTTTACCTGCATCAGTCTCTCGTCTGTCCACCTCATCGTACACATCCATGGCCAGCTCCTCAAATAAATGATTACTGAGCTGCATGCAAATAAGTAAATGACACTTAGTTAGACTTAAGTAACAACAGAAAACATACCTCAGTGAAACTCTGCAGAAACACTTACAGACTGCAGTTTCTTCTTTGCTGCCTTGGCCAGTTCTGATAAATCTAAACTGCTACAAACAGAGCATAACTTTCATAAACACACGCTCATGAACTGTAAGGTCAACATAATGCACACTTTATTCTGAGAAATACTTACATGTTCCTTATCCATCAAAAGAAAGCAATAAAAAAATATATCAAATGTGTCATTTAAATTGGAAAGGCACACAGGTGGTTTTACTTTGGCTGTTCTGCATGTTTAAAAATAAATAACAAAACAATAATAGCTTATTTCCCACAATTTACAGATTTTTGGGTATTACAGCTACTTCACTGGGTCCGTTTCCTTTAACACTGATAGTAGATGCTGCACATTCTCAACAGCGTGTCAGAACAGGCCTCAGAGCACAAATACAACCATAAACATCTGCCCCAACTGCTCACTTTGTTGGCTCAAATCAAGTAAACTTAGACACATGTTAATTAACAGAAATAAATCACTTAATATTGACATGCATCATGTTGACTTACGGCTTGTCTTTTCTTACCTGTCAGCCATTTGTGGAACAATGAAGTGCTGGCTGTTTTTATGATCTGAAAGGAACAACAAGACTGTTCTGGATGACTGCCAACATGATGATCGATACTTATGGGAAACATTAACATTTTATATTAAGCACGGTTTAAATATAGTATATAATTAGTATTCACAAAGTAAATAAAACATTTTTAGCAGTTGTTTTTATCTGCTTGGCGTACCACACGGTTGAGAATTATCTTTATTTTGTCAATGACAGAAAAGTGTACAAGCTGAAATACTCAGCGTATTTATATTTACTCATTATTTATATACTCATTGTAGTGCCAAGTCAAAAATATCTTTCACTCCAACCAAACATGCACATATTATTTGATCCTCATCTTATTAGACATGTCAATAACAGATCTCTCCCTCAATGCATACCTGGCTTTCTCCCACACAGGTAGAACGCCAGTCGATCAGTTAGTTCATACTGAATTTCCACCAATCTATCTGCCAGGTCATGGTGGCCAGCTTCCCTACAAAAGGCACATGTAAAAAAATAAATAAAAAACATTATATAATACTTAAAAAAGTGAAACTACAGGTCGAAAATATTTTGTACTCCTTGTAAAAGAGATTTTTAACATTCCAATGGGTTTTCCTGGGTAACATTAAACAAATACATACAAAAATATAAGTATTTAAAATGATTTTAAAAAGCTAACCTTGCATAGTCAATGGGAGTTTTGCAGTTGCTGTCAGAGGCTCCAGGATCTGCTCCATAAACAGTTAATAGTTCAGCCTGAGACACTTGTCCTGCCTTTGCAGCTACATGCAAGGGAGTGTTTCCTTTTTCCTAGAGGGACGGGACAAACCATTATGATCTAAAATCAAGAGAAAAGTAAATGCAAAGATGAAAATTCTGGTTTAAAATACAGCAGATGGATCTTACTGGGTGAAAAAAATTAGCTTGTGCTCCCAGGGATAGCAACCGTAAACAAGTCTCGAGATTCCCGGTGCGTACACTTGAGTGAAGTTGCTGAAAAAAAAAGACAAGATAAGATAAAGCTTTGTACAAAAACATGTTTCAATTTTAGCCTCATCACATTGAGCAGCCACTTTTCCTCACCTTGCTTAAATCCTTGGCTGTCGAGCTGTCGTCCTCCCGGCAAGGCATGCGATGGACAAATGCCAGCATTTGATATTTGGCTCTAATAAACTCTGATTTGTTTGGACTTTTGGGACACCATGAAACACAGAGGTTCAAACAGAAAATGAGAAGCAATGAATTAGTCATTGGCACAAAATAAACTGAATTGAATACTAAACTTGGAAGTTCAAAAGTCATCTTTCTGTTTCATGAATTAACCCCTGTGTACACATTTTCAAACAATAATGACTCACTGCAGTTTGTCCTGAGGGTTGGCCTTGCGTTTTCCACTCATCACAGATGCAGGGTCCAGAAGAGAGTGCTCCCATATTGAATTTGCACCGTTGCTGTATAATGTCAGAACCATCTAGGATGAAATGTAAAAGAAACCTGTTAAACGTGTCCCATTGATTTTAACTTCAGAATGCTGACTGGGTTTAAACAGTTCCCTTCCTGAATAAACACTTTCTATATTTGGACAAAATCAATACAACTGTTGTCAACCAAATTATCCTGAGAAAAGACAGAGTCTTGCTGAATTCCAAACGGCAGTAGTAGTGGATGTGAGCAAGAAAAACGTAATCTCAAGGCGTTTTTGAGAGAGAGACGATTCAGCCTTAAACCACTTAGACTATTAAAAAAGACAGTTTAACAGCCGAGAGCATTAGGATATGTAGCTTCATGCAGGCCTATACTAATAAACATAGTTTCCTCTTGGGATTCTTACCTGTAGCTGCGTAGGAGGCCATGGTGTGTGTGTCAGGTGACGGACTTGGGAGCTGTGTCTACCCAGACTTCGATGAACACTGCAGCACTCATCGCAAATCAAAACACCCCTGTTGACGGAAGCCCACCGAGGCTCTGAGAGGGAAGAGATGACCACAAAGTGAAAATCATGACCTTTGCAATGATCCAATTGATAAATCATAATTGATGAAAGATGTCATTTAAGGAGTAGCTAATTGTATCACCTGGCTGTACTGCTTTGATTTGCTCTAGCTTTATTTGTAGCTGATCTAAAATGAGTTAGAAATGGTTCAAAAGTCATGTGCCTCCTTTCAGGTTTAGTACCATTATTCAAATCAACAACATGCTAGGTCAAGCACCACTCCTCCTTTTTTGTTCTGCACTGAATGCACCCGGAGAAACTCTTACTTATTGTGTCAAAACTATAACTGACAGGTGCTTAAAGGATAATAGCACACACTTAACACTAAAAGGTACTGTGTGGCTAAACCTGATACAGGTTATTGTGTACCATAGACCTCCATTGTTGTAAAAAAAAAAACAAAAAAAAAAAAACTCCCAATCAAACGTCAATGAGCCACACCGTTGTACTAGGTGTACTGATAATAGATGAACTTCGGTCAATCCCAAATAAACATTCTTGCTGCCGGAAATACTCAGAAGAGAAGCACATGTGTATTAATCCTGGTCTGAAAATAGACCCTAACAAATACACAATTTAATTCTACTTAAGTAAAAAAAAAATTACAGTGTCCAGGTGTTTAGTAAATGAGTCTTTTTAATAATTAAATTTCATAGTTTGAACTTTTTTGTAAATGTATGTCTTCATTAAGATGAAATGAGGAAGGAGAAGCAGAAATTCATGAGAACCAAAACTTGTTGGTTTTGGTCTTTTTCGATTACTTTTTTTTCAGCGCCAAGCTCAAACCACTGGATGCATTTTTTAAGCTATGTAACATGAACATTTATCAAAACGTAAGGCACAAATATCAGAAAATGCCATATGTAGTTTAGACCATTGTTAATAGTTGTATTATCACAACAGGCCTTGGTGGAGCTTTCATATGCAGACACAAACACAAAGAAAATAGCTTTTTCGACCCCGGATTTAGGTGAAGCCATGCATTGTGTGACAAGGAAGTGAGGACTAGCAGCTGTAGGTTGCAGCACCTCGACCTCACTGTTGAGCAATAGAGCAACTTCCTCTTTCAAAACATTGCAAAGAAACACAAACGCTTTCGATAACTTTGGTGGTGCACATTCAGGAAATGCATAATAGTATAAGTGCACTCTGTCTGTGTCTCTCTGTGACCAAAATAAATGTTTACTTAACCTCGACCTATTTAGCACACTTCATCTAATACAAATGTCACAGAGTTGTGCCGTCTGCCGTTTACACAGAGACGTTACTGACAGTGAACATCTCAAGACCAAAAATACTGTAAATCATACGACACTCCGATAGCCGATAAACTGTTAAGCAGATTGGGTGGCTGGCACTGTGACAGGACAGCGAAGACTGTGAGTGTCTTAGCAGCAGCTGAGGTGTAGGAGGAACAGCTGCTGGAGTTGCTGGTCAAATTCTGCTCCCAAGTGTTCAGAGTCTCCTTCTTTATCTCCACCAAGACCTGAGAGTTGGTGCTGACATGCCTCTTTTACCCTTTCCTCAACAAGTGTTGCTAAATTTAATACCGCATCTTGAAACTCTAAAAATATTCAAAGCCAACAACTGGTAACAGTCGTATGGAAGGGCAACCCAGGCCAGCTGCTGAGGAGACTAGTCTAAACGTGATGATAGACAAGGTACTAAAACTTGACTAGTACTGAATATTTAGCATACTTTGTTAATGGTGTAATTTTTAATTGTGAAATAGGATAAAAACAGCGCAAGATATTTTTATATTGGTTGCCCATTTCTAAAAAGCTCATTTCTAAAGACAATTCATGTTCTGCTCTTACAGTTTATCACATGTACTGTACATTGTTGTGCCACAAGAGAAAAAAATATCTTCTGCACTGAAAATCTGAAGTCTATTCACTCAGCATCCTGTTTAGCTTCCGGTGCTTGTTGAAAAACATCACGTCATTTCTGTATAAATGAAATTCCTTAAGTACCTTATACTCAATACAAATAGTCTAATACTTGTTCGGCTTTCACAGAAACGTTTGATTGTAAAACCTTAAACCCATTTTTCTCTCTTCCCTAATGATTTTTACAGTTACCATTGTCGAAAGACTTTTCAAGTTCAGTGGTGGAAAAAAAAACTATCCTTTAAGAGTCCTTTCATTCAGTAATTCCTCAACAACACAATTAGTCAAATTCAGACAGACATTGCCAATATTGGATATGCTTCTCTTTTACAAGCAACACCTCCATGTGCTGCACAAAAAGCACTCTGACAGGACTAACTTTCTATGAATGAGACAGTCCTAGTAAGAGCACAGTCCTGCTGAGCTAGGGTGAGATTTCATAATGGATGCATGGTTATATTTACAATTGGTTGTAAACTGTTGCATGCCACAGAAATTAATTCATATACAAATATAGTGTGTTATATGTGCAATTATATTGACAAGGATTATAAATGCCTGCCTGATTATTTAAAGCCAGTAACACCTGGTGGAAACAGTTTAAGACGACAGCTGCTGCAGGTCTAATTGCATCCTAAACCAGGGAGCCACTAACAACCTGTCCTGCCAAGACAAATGTACTCTTTAATCTACTCCTACTCATTCACTGTAAAGGACAAAGCAGCATGGGCCAGCAGTGGTAATCTGATTTAAAGTGCAAGCATCTAAAAACTGCATGGATATTGTGAATTTTCTCACCTGGAACAGTGCAATCAGCGCACAGCTCAGTGTTTCTCAGGCGTTTAGACATCCTTTACTCAGCAAGAGATGCTTTTCACATCAGCAGTGTTATGTCCGCTTGGTTGTGCTAACCATTGATACCTGATGCCTTCCGGGTTAGCTAGACCTAGCTAATTAAAAACAACGACCTGCTACTTCATTTAACTGTTGCTAGCCTTTTAGGTCTGGCTACCATTATGCCGCTAGTCTGGTACAATGCTGCTGGTCTGCAGGTTAGCGGATTTAGCACGATTAGCTGCTTAGCCTGTCCCGTCTCTGGCGGAGCGTTCAGAGTGGCAGCTGCGCCGGACGCGCCCTGTGCCCAGAGGCAGGCCTGTCAGGAAATAAACTCCCCGGATATACACGCCTCCTTGCCTTTTACGCTTTAAATGAGCAAATTCCAATCGTAGTCCTGACTTTTTTTTATAGCTATAATTATATTAATAAAACCCAACGACAACACACGTAGTTTGTTTGGGTGAGTTTGCAGTGGGTCTGTGAGGGTCACAACCTGACAGACAGCACTGAGGGCCAGTTTAATTTAAACGACTAGGTGAGTTTGATCCAAGCACCTTCCTAACACGGTGCAAACCAATACTTTTTACAACTAATAATGGGGAGGCGCCAACTGGATTACCATCCACCAGTGGGCATCGTTTAATGCACCATTCGCGAATAAATATCAGTACAGTGCTTTTACTTAAAATAACCAGAAATCAATAAATCAACAGTATCACAGCCTTGAGGCAGGGTGAGTCCCTACACGTTATGGGTTAAACCATTTACCCGAGCATGCGTTAATACAGCAAGGGAAATAATTATCACGAATGCAACATTTACAATATTTGTTTTGTTTATGTTTGCAGGGAATTGTTTTATTATTATTTACAATGCTGAATGAATAAAAGTGGGACCCGGAGTCCCGTTTACACAGGAACAATACGTTTAGGCGGGTGTCTGAACCCCCCCCACGCAGACGTGTGGAATGGTTCCGTCCAGATGGAACCGACTATTCCCTTTATTCCTGAAAGCGGTGGTTTTATTCACAAACCATGTGTCTGTCGTGTGTTTATCCACATTGTTAGGACACATAGATGAATGTGTGTTCAAAGGGAGAGGTAGGAGGACTTAATTAGATCGTATTAATCAGGTTATCGGTGTTTCTCTGTATAGGACACCCCTGTCATTACTGGGAAACGTCACGGCTCGGCCACTTCCTCGTTCAAAAGTTTTATTTTGAGGAAGGCTTGGCGAGAAGTTGGACACCGGTTTCGATATCGCGACGTTGTTATCGTCGACCATCAGGGTCATGGATCATATGTGTCGTACATTGTGGGCATAACTATTGTGTAGCTGTCTCCGTTTCCCACCATGGCTGTGACTACCAGAGGCAGGCTAACGTTGCACTGAGCGGATCCGCAGAGAAGAAGATGTCCACGGCTACTGTGAGCGGAGACATCCGGGACAAGTTCCCCCTCCACTCCGCAGTGTGGGGGAATGACTACAGGACACTGGAAGAACAGATAACGTCACCACAGGTTGGTTAAAGATGTGTTTCAAACCTTTGTGCCGATGCTTGTTAGCTCAATTTAGCCAGGAAGAAGTAGGCCAGTCGTGTTATTATTATATTCCTTTATTGATCCAAATTCAAGTGTTGCAGCAGCTCAACTACACAGACACAGACAATAAATACACATACTATACTATACAACTACACAGACAATAAATACACATACTATACAACTACACAGACAATAAATACACATACTATACAACTACACAGACAATAAATACACATACTATACAACTACACAGACAATAAATACACATACTATACAACTACACAGACAATAAATACACATACTATACTATACAACTACACAGACAATAAATACACATACTATACAACTACACAGACAATAAATACACATACTATACATAACTACACAGACAATAAATACACATACTATACAACTACACAGACAATAAATACACATACTATACAACTACACAGACAATAAATACACATACTATACAACTACACAGACAATAAATACACATACTATACAACTACACAGACAATAAATACACATACTATACAACTACACAGACAATAAATACACATACTATACAACTACACAGACAATAAATACACATACTATACAACTACACATACTATACAGCTACACAACTACACAGACAATAAATACACATACTATACAACTACACAGACAAGAAATAAATACACATACTATACAAAATACACATACTATACAGCTACACAGACAATAAATACACATACTATACAACAAATGTTGACAGGTCCTCCTCTGTGCCACACACACATACTGTTTGAATTGTCTATTAGGACATGGATATTCACCCATCAACAGGTTTTGAAGTTGTAATCCAGTACATATTGAAAGTCTGTGTCTAGCTAGTCATTTGGGCTACTAACTCAATTCATTGGATTACTCAAACTCAGTTTATAATCTGACTAGATATGATAAAAAAAAATGCTTTCCCAAATAGATGTATACACCTAGTACCAAACAATTACAGAATCTGTATTGTGCTATTATTATTCTAAAGAGTTTATAGTGGTGATGATGTCATCTTCTCAGCGTCATTCCTGTCAAACATGCATCTGACTAATCTAACAAGTGATCTCTAAGTATTACTCATGTTTCAAAAGCATCTCTAATCTCATTGGGTTCCCATTTTAAGCAACCCATCATAGTTAATATTGTGTATTGTTGCAATTTAATTACTATGAGCTGGTCGTAATAATCGTGACTGCCTGTAGCAATGCTGATCAATGACATATTTACCTCAGTAGCAGGACCCATTTGAGGACCAGACATGATGCTCAGTCTTGTCAGTGTACTGACCACTGCAGTCCTTCGTCATTACCAGTGACGACTTAAATTAAAGGTGTAAAACTATGACTAAGAGTTATAATATAAAGGCCCTAATTTACACAGGCCAGAATAACATGCTCTTTTTTTGTATGTCACAGGTTGTCTTGTCGTTATCTTTGGTAATCAGATTTTATTACAAAAAGAAGGTGCAGGGGAAACTAATTTGTGTGTTTCTCCTTGTTTTTTACAGAATGAAATCGAGGCCGTGGATCCCAGAGGTCGGACACCTCTGCACCTGGCTGTGTCGCTCGGGCACCTGGAGTCAGTGAGAGTCCTCCTGAGACACGGTGCTGAAGTGACTAAAGAAAACTGCATGAATTGGACAGGTTAGTCGTAAAAATGGCTACATAACAAATACAGAATGCTGTGATTCTATGAACATTCATGTGGTTTTTTTCATCACTTAGAGCTCTTCTTACATTAGTATACACAGCATCTGCTGTCAATGGGGTTTCTGGTAAAAATGAACATCAGTCTGACTGCAGTGGAAAACTCTCTCCTTGGTTAATGCCCTCATTGTTGAGGTTTTTCTAATCGACTCCTAAAGAACAGATGCTGTGCTTAAAAGGTTTAGTGGTTTGTTAGTTTGTAATTGTCTGTGTTTGTATAGTGCTGCAGGAGGCAGTCAGCACCGGAGATCCAGAGATGGTTCAGTTAGTGCTTCAACGCAGAGACTACCTCAAAGCCTCCACTGCTCTGGGAGGAGTGCCTGCGCTGCTGTCAAAGATCAGAGAGGTTTTTAATTTTTACATTTTCCTGTTGTCTTGTCATCAATCTGTACGACTGCCTGGAAACAATTACCGGAAAGGAAATAATTGCTCTGTCCATCTGTTCTTCCATAGTCTCCAGACTTCTACATGGAAATGAAGTGGGAATTCACCAGTTGGAGTAAGTTCTTTTGTATGCGAGGATGTTTATCATGAAATTAAAGTGGAATGTGTGTGCATAGTAACCTGGTCATGTAGTGCAAACAGGCTGGTTATCAGCATTGAGTATGCAAAAGAAAGTATCCACACGTTTTATAAAGTTGTTCTCTGCGATTTAATATCCTTTGCCAGTTAAGAGGTTTGCAGAAAAAACTGCATACCTGCCTTTTGGTGTTTGTTTTTGTTAAGTTATGAGTGACATTGTTTTTCATGTGTGGGACATTCATATGCTGTTGCTTCACAGTCCCTCTTCTGTCCCGGGTTTGTCCAAGTGATGTTTGTCGCATTTGGAAAAGTGGGGCCAGCCTGCGAGTGGATGCCACTCTTCTTGGCTTTGAAAACATGACTTGGATCAGAGGTCGCAGAAGCTACATCTTCAGAGGAGATGGTGTGTGCGCTTTAACTGTCTTACACAAAAAAAGGGTTCTCTCTTTTATTTGTACACTTCTTGTTAAATGATAAAAGTCTATGCCTGCCTGTATTTATACAGATTCGTGTGCAGAGTTGATGGAGGTGAACCATGACGATCAAGTCGTGGAAACTGAACGCTTCAACATATCCCAAGAAATTGAGGATGTCACGCTAGAGTCAATGCAGCCGGCTGAGCAGGAAGTTGCCAAACGGTTGACCACTCCTATTGTCAACACCTACTTGGACACCAAGGACATTGCTTTTGAGAGGTAAGAGTCCCATCGTTTTCTGCTGCTTTTTCTCACAACATGAACAGATTTAACTTCCTTTGATCAGCCAAGAAGAAACTCCAGAGTGACTGTTTTTTAAAAGTGTTGGCATCTAAAGGCATTTTCACTCTTAAAGCCATTGCTCCCTGTGTGAGGTTACTGTATAAACAGTGATACTATTTAGCCTATTAATTATTATTTTTGCAGTAATATCTTTACGATTTTTCCATATCATTCTGGCATATGTTGTCTAATATTCATTATTTACACTGACTTATTCATTCTAGGGTTGTCTGACCCTGTGCAACCCTACAAACAAACAACTTGCACTATGTATTAATAATGTGAGCAAATTTAACTAGGCGTGTTAGTCATACATCATGTAATTATCTTGAGGTAACACATTGCTGCACTCATTAAGATGTTCAGTGCCACATCCTTGACATCCTGTGTAGTAGCTAATATGCTTATTGGAACACCTTAATGGAACTTAGTTAATGTTATTAATAACAGCTGTGCTTCTTGTTCTCAACATGTTGACGTATTACCATCGTTGATGAAATAATATATTTTTTATTGACGCTGATTAATATATTAATTGATGCTATATGGAACATATCCTATCTAAAAGAAAAACGTAACAATGGACTGCAAAATTGCAAATGACTCAAATGCACTAACAAGCTACTTAAAATATACAATATCTATAGCTTTTATTGCATCTTCACATTCTCTGTGTTGTGGAAGTTATTCCAAACTAAAGGATATGATGATGGATTTTGCCTGTAATGATGCTTTAGTTCTCACAAACAATGTTTTGTTTTTTTCCCGCAGGAACAAGTCTGGGGTTTGGGGCTGGAGAGCTGACAAAACAGAAATGGTCAATGGATTTGAAGCAAAGGTAAACAGGAGTTTAAAACTTTTTCTTTTTCATTACAACTAAATATTAGTGCCACTGTGGAGCACACTTATAATGGTATATGAATTAAGATTCTGGCTTCTTTCTCAGGTTTTCAGCGTGAACAATGTAAATGTGGTAATAAGGACGAGGACCGAGCATCTTACAGACGAGGAGAAAGCCAGGATAAAAAGTAGGTGGAAAATATCCTACATGTATGACTATATAACCTACAATTGAAGGAAACTGAATGAGAGTTCTGAAGTAAAACTTTTTGGTTCAAAGGTGAAAGGAACATCTTGGAGTCTCTGCTTGGGACTGTGGAGCAGCACATAAGTGCACAAGGGGTAAGACTCTCATTCAGTAACTGTAATAAAGTTATTTGGGTTTTTTTCCTACCTGGTTAACAAGTGCTCAACTTTATAGGACCTGACTCTTGAGTATGCAACTGCCACCAATCCTACTGCCATCACTCCAGAGGAATACTTTGATCCTGACTTTGACCTGGGGAATAGAGACATCGGCCGACCCATTGAACTGAGCATTCGAACACAGAAGTAAGAAAATGCTTCAAGGCCACAAAAAAACGATACTTTATTCCCCACTGCTGTACATTTATTTTTATCAATGAAATCAGTTGTGTGCACATTGCAACATCGTTCTGCTTTGATATTGTCTCACCCAGGTTCAAAGGTACATTGTGGATGAGCGAGGAACATCCGCTGTCTCTGGTGGAACAGGTGACCCCCATTATTGACCTCATGGCTCGGACCAGTTCCCATTTTGCACGTCTACGAGACTTTGTAACCCTGAAGTTTCCTCCTGGTTTTCCTGTTAAAATAGGTATGTGACATTCCTATCAAGTTAAATAGAAGCTACACTTTCAAGAAGTACGCAAAAACTAACCTCTAGTCCAAACCCCCCTTTGAAATGTTTTTTTTGATTATTTTTTTATCTGATTTGTTGTCCTTTCATATATTGCAGAGATTCCCCTGTTTCATGTGCTGAATGCCAGAATTACATTTGATAATGTCAATAAATGCAGTACTGAGGAGGAGGCGCCGACAACACCAGCAGCCACACCAACATCCTCCGGAGAAGAGGAAGAAGCTGCAGGTAGCAGAACAGCCAGTTTAACCATTTAACGTTTAAAATAGTCACAAGTCTATGATTCCTAAACAGACTTTTCTTTTTTCATCCGTACAGCACTGCCTCCGTTTCAGGTCTGTCCTTCAGTGTTTGAGGTGCCCGTCAGTTACCACCGCAGAGGAGGCAGCCGACACACGCCCATGTCTAACAACGACGAGGAGCTTTTGCAGTACGCCATCCATCAGAGCCTCCTGGAGACTCGCACCGCGCCGGGCCAGGTCAGAACAATCTACCCTCAGCTCTCTCGCAAATACTTCAACACATAAAGATCTGTTTTTATCATTTTCCCTTGCTCTCCTCGCAGTTCAGTGCTGCCTTTAAACGTCCCTGATGTTTGTGTCATTGTAGGAGGGGATTTTGGATGATGCTGATGGGGAATTCACCGATGTAATGCCCAGTAGCCAGAGTGACAGGTAGGAACACAGGTTTGCATTTACATAGTTACATGTGGTAAAAGGAAGGGGGATTTGGATGACACTATATGTCATTCCACCTCTTGTGTGTGTCAGTTAAAGCCGCAGAGCTGAATCTCACTTTCTTCTGTCAATGTCATTCTAGGAGTATCCCAGAGGGGGTGCTAGTGGAATTTGGAGACACCCCCAGCCCTGTCAGCTCCCCCTCCGCCTCAAGCCCCGACTCAGAGCTTCGCCTGGCCATGGAGCTCTCTGCTCGGGCTCAAGAGGAAGAGGATAGGATGAGGAAGCAGGAGGAAGAGGAGCTGGAGATGATCTTGCAGCTATCACTCACTGAGAAGTAAAATGAATAAGAGGGAATAATAATGCAACTTTTCCAGATCCAGAAGAAACCACCACACCTCAATTTTCCTTCCTAACCACTGTAGTCATCTATGCAATTGCCGGTTTCTTCCTGTAGCAGATCATTGTTGCACAGGCAATATCAGACTCTAGCTATCCGATATTTTCCACACGGTATTTTTGGTAAGAGCATTCTCCTTTATAAATTTATATCTCAGATTAGTGTGTCTCCATCCTCAAGCTTAATTCATGGACTCTTTAAAATCATTTTGGGTTTCTTTTTTTATTAATTTACTATTCAAATCGCAGTCACAGCAGCATCCCACGTCTGTTGATCACAGTGTTGTCCAGAGTGGGGCCAAATCAGTGTAATTATGGTTCTATGAACAAAATGACAACTCGAGGTGACTTCATGTTCTGACACTCAAATGTGGCACTAAAGGTCCAGAGCACTGTTGGTTTCTTTTTGTTGTTTTTTTTAATCTGTTGCATCACTCCCTGGTGTTTAGATGGCAAGAAGCAAAAACGGTCTAGTACAATAAAAAGGTAATAGTACTGTGGACATAAGAGACAGATTTGAGTGTTTTCACTGTGAGGTCGTCCTACAGAGTCACTTTGTTGAGGACAGTGAGCTCACTGCATAACGTAAATCTCAGGGTTCCAATTTTACACATTTTCCCTTCACTTTGGAATTAGTTTGTAAATGTTCCAAAAATGTTTTCTTGGTGCAAAATGGTATCCTTCATGTACATCCACCATATCAATATTAATTCAAAAAGCTGAGTTTATTGAGTCAAAGGTTCATAAGTAAATGCATTTTCTTGTATGAATGTACACTCTACAGATGGGTAAACGGTAGTATGCTGCTGTGAGAGAAACTTAATCAGCTGCATGGTAACGTTATATCTTCGCTGCAACAAGGATGAGGGTTTATCTTTCCCGGACAGATTTTTATTGAACATTTTCTCAGAATTCATTGTGGAAAAAAATAACATATTTTTGTTAACCGTCACTGAGCAACTGCACCTCAGTTCAAAAACTCAATGGCAGAGAACTGTCTGTGGACTTATAGTTGTCATGCAGTTTAAAAAGCAGTCACGCAACCAATGCTGCAGAGATTATTCATTTTTCAGAAGCAGTCTATGCCACAAACAACTCTTGACCTCTGAGCAGAAAAGACAGCACAGACTCTTAAGGTCAAGCATGTCCACCATATGTAGGATTAGTTTCTTCAGCATGTGCCAAGGGAAAAACGCTTGGTGGAGGCAAGAGGTGGTGACGATTTTATGTGGTGCCACTAAACTTTTGAACAGATTTTCTTTTTTAAATTTTGTAACTTAAAAACAAGATGAAGAGATTCCAGTTACACCAGGGTGATGCTGAGTGACATGCATTAACCACTATAGTTGCTTTCACTGACAACCAACCACTTATCAAAGGTCTCTCTGTGGAGCTGCGTCTGACATTCAGGGGCTGCAGCTGAATGACTAATTATTACATAACGCTCAAGTTTCCAAACTGCTGAACAGTCGACTTTAAAAAAGGCTAGCTTGGGTTAATTAAATGCAGGTCTTAGTAATGCACCGTTCCAGCTGCAAAGTTGTTTTTTTTAATATGTTTAAATTTTAACAAATTGTTCAAAATGTTCTAAAATAAAAGCACTTTATTTCCATGAGGACTAAATGTGACTTTGTTCATGTGCTTTATTTACAAAAACAGAGCTGGAAACAAAGGAGACTACTAGTCTAATATATGCTATTTCTACAGCAATGACTTTGATTTGTACATATTTATTGCAGTTGTTTTTGTTATTCTCAGTTCAAGTGTTGACCTCTTGAGGACAATGTGATCTTGACATGATTTATCTGCAGTGAATATATTTTATATTTGGCTATCTGACAAATATTGTCCTTCCACTGCTAAAATCTGCACTCTTTATATAGCGCATAATCAAAGTATACTCTTGGACAATTGGATTGTGCAGAATACAAAGCTATCACGTAGAAAGACTCGGATCTAAAAAATAGAGTAGATGTTATTGTTGTGTAAATTATCATTTAGATTGGGAGCCAGTTTCAATGACAGGATTTATAAATGGATTTATTTATTATTTTTGTTTGTTCGATCAACTAACATTTTATCACAAAATCAAGTGCAAAGAAGGAAATGGCCACCTTCAGCTGACTAATCAACCCAGAACAAAATGATGAAATACATAGATTTGTAGCTTTATTTCTAGGGAGGAAAGTTGTTTTAATTTTTAAGCAATGACTCCTCTCATTTCATAATCCCACTTATTTGAAATGTATATAACAGTTGCAGAACTCCAGCCTTTCGGACCAAATTTCCCTTAAATAAAAGTACTTGGCCATAAAATCTAACAAACTGCACTTAATAACAGCAAGTCCACCTAAATAAATAAATAAAATGGCATGTATAACAGCCTAGATTATTGGAAGTAAAAATCATTTCCATCAATCCGATGTCCCCTTGTTTACAGAGGCAATTTCAAATTCAATAAAAAATAAAAAATTACAGCATATCATAACAGGCAGGTGTGAGAGTGCGTGGCATTCAAACACACAGTCACTCTTAAATAACCTGATTTCATGACAAATGTTCATATATCAGTGTGCAGTCTGACTGATCTCAGTCATGGGCAGCAGTGATGTCAGAGCTCGGCTCTCCGGTCGAGGTCCCGTTGGGAGGAGATTGTGTCCCCGGGGCTGAGCTGCACCGGAGGGGGACAGCTGGCCTGTCTCACTGTCTCTATCCTCCAGGCTCAGGACCAGTTTCACCGACGAGACAGAGGTTTGTAGACACAGACAGCCATGATGATCATCAGCACCAGCAGCACTGCGAGGACACTCCCCAGTGTGACTGTGAGCAAGAGAACACAAGCCCATCACCGGCAATAACATCAGATAAACGAGCTGTCTCAAAGGGTCGATTCAATTCAATTCAATTCAATTCAGTTTATTTTGTATAGCCCAGAATCACAAATTACAAATTTGCCTCAGAGGGCTTTACAACCTGTGCACATGTCCTTACATCCATCCTCTGTCCTTCCCTCACATTCACAGGAAAAATCCTCTGTCTCCCACATAAAAAACCCTTTAACAGGGAACAGGGAAAAAAAGGAAGAAACCTCTGGGAGAACGACAGAGGAGGGATCCTTCTCCCAGGATGGACAGAATGCAATAGATGTCATGTGTACAGAATGAGCAGCATAACAGAGATACAACACATTCAATGTATATGACATAAATGATTCATATAATAAGACTACTTATAATAACAGCAGCAATTATTACAGTAGAATTATAGCCATGAAAATAGGGATAGTAATGTGACTAATAATAATAATCGAAGTAGCGATTAACTGGTATTACTGGGTTTAAGTCTCGTATTCACTCTAGTAAAGACATACAGACATGTTAAGAGGATAAACCCCTGAAAGGAGGCAGAATGTCAGCATCACTGTCTGCTCTGAGAGGCCTTACATCAGTCTCACCTAAATTCTGCTTCTGTAAAACAACATAAGCTCTCTCGGTCAGTTTGGAGTCCTCGGGCTGTCCGTCCACTAACACACCGAAACACATGATTAGTGTTTGTGGGATGAAATGCAGCATCATAGCGGTGGAGGCTGGAGGAGGAGGATGAGGATGGTTGTGATGGTTGTGATGGTGACGGTGATGACAGTGAGGCGTTTCTTCTTCCGCTGGAGGTTCTGGGTCCTAAAGCCCTTGGGTTATTGGGTTCACTGTTAGAGCTGATCAACTATTTGCCCATGTTGGTTAATCGATTTCTCGATTGTCAGAGAGTTAATTGACAACTATTTTGATAAGAGATTAATCATTTGAATCATATATTTTCTTTTACCAGTCAGCACATTTCCGGACATCCTCAAAATGTATTTAAAAATAAAAGGTAAATACAAGAATAGGCTGAATGACAAATTATGGGAAATGTTTTTTCTTTATAAATAACAAATGTTTGGTTGTCTTTTTGCTTATTTTTAAATATATATTCAGCTGGTGTACTGACTCCCTATGTTTAAGTCAGTTGATTTAATTTAAATTAGAAGTTTACCAATTGAACACTGCCTTTATTTATGTCCCAGTTCACAAAAAGCACAACAAAACCCAAATGCATGACTCAGGAGGCAAAGATGTAAGTGCAAGAGTCTTTACGTTACAAATCCAGGAAGGCAAGTGCCAAAAGGCAGAGGCAAAATCCAAATTAAACAGACTGGATAAAAAAACTAGATCAGGATCAGAACAGCCTATCAGAAAACTATGGCACAAGGCTCAAAGTCAATCTGGCAAACAAATGACAGGACAGAATGAATAAACATCCAAATCATGACAATTTACCCCATAATAGGAAGAAATTTATAAAGTTTTTTCCAGAAAACTTCCGAGTAAATTACTATAGTGCCAAATTATTATCTTATTTCTGTACATTATCTATCATTCTGTAGTGCCGAAAAATAATCTCTGGTTCTGACTTGTCAGATTAGACTATTTCCTGGTTTTCTAAACCCACTATAATATTTATTTACAGTAGAGGCTTGGCACTGTTGGTAGGACAAAAAATAAAATAATAATGGTGTGACCTTAGGCTCTGTAAAACTGGGATTGTGATTTTTTTCTTTACATTTTATGAACAATATGATGTATCAATGAATCGAGAAAACAATGGGCAGATTAAACAATAATGAAAATAATGGTTAACTGTAACTCTACTGACAATATCGATAGGTTTGCTTATATTTGATTGCTGGTTGTAGGGCTGCAACTAATGTCTGATGTGTAATGTCTAATTGATTAACCTGCAAATTATGTTCTCAATTAATTGTTAAATCTATAAATGTCACAAAATGCCCATCACAGTTAATCAGAGCTCAAGCTTACATCTCAAAAATTGCTTGTTTTGTTGAAACAGCATTAAAAACCCAAAGTTACTGAGTTTATTTTTTGTAAAAGACTATGAAAACTGGAATCTTTTTGACAATTTTGCTTAAGAAATGACTTAATATTTTTCTGACAATCAACAATTAAATAATCTTTTCAGCAGTTTAATAATAACAATGCCCTGACTGTTCCAAGGGACTGAAAGCTTCAGGTGTTTCAGGGCTGTTTGACTGTAAAAATACAAAGGGTTTAAAATATCTTCCCTTACTGTTAACCATCAAACAAGTGTGAGGCCCCCCATCACATTTCCCCATTTCTGAAATGTCAAAGAGCAATGAAGAATAGATATAAAGGTCAAGCTCCTTGCGGTTATATCCTTACATAATTACTCTGCATGACTGATATATGGCCTTTACCTTCGTCCTCTATAGAACGTAAGAGTGCACACCATTGCAAACACTTATGGCTCTTAATTATTTCCAGAAAAGCTTAATGAATGTTAGGAAATGTCACTCACGGTGGCCTGAAATTAAAACGCTAGGCTTCCTAGATAAATTAATCAAAACAAGAAAACATTTCAATACAGCATGAACTCAAATATTCTGTTTTAATAGGAGATCCGTGGGCATTTAAACTGAATTAAACTGTTTTTTATGTTATAATCTGAGTCGAGAATGTATACTCGATAGTCTAAATAAATTGAATAAGGTAATGCAGTCTTTTTTGTTATAAACTGCAAGAAGCCTATAACTGCCATCTTTTGTTTGATGTTTGTATGTTCATTAATGGATTTGACCGTTGCCATGACGGCACATGTATGAGAGCATTACATAATCCCAGAGTTATACTTGATGTGTTCCTGTCATTACGTCATGCCCCTCAAATGATTGTTTCACATTGTTTCATCTACATACAGCACATTGTCAATATTAACACAACAGTCAATAAATAAACTTTCTAAATCTCAAAAGTTTCAGCTCAAAGCACAACTGGGTGCCGCAGCAGACTCTTAGATTTGTTCGTTATTGATGACTACAATAATAATTGGTGTTTGATGACAAAGAGTGCTAATATAAAATCAAATGTTACTTCCATCCTTTTGTGTGTATACTATTAGGAGATTTTATTCACTGTTCAATGCAGGTTTGGTGGGCCTATAAAACTCAAAGTTTTATGTAGTAAGCAATTATCATCTTCTTCTATTCCACTAAATGTACCTTTATACTATATTATATACAGTACCAGTCAAAAGCTTGGACACACCTCTCATTCAAATCTAAAATATAAAACATATTCTGGTTTGTTGAGCATTTGTTTGTTTACCACATAATTCCATGTGTGTTCCTTCATAGTTTGGATGTCTTCAATATTAATCTACAATGTAGAAAAAAATAAAAAATAAAAATAAAGAAAAACCATTGAATAAGAAGGTGTGTCCAAACTTTTGACTGGTACTGTATACATATATATATATATATGATATATATGATGTTCTCCTGGCAGTTATTAAATGCTTCAGTATACAGATTGAACTGTATGAAACCTGTAATCACTCTTTTTATCTCCTCTGTACTTTTATGGCTACTGCATTGTGTTTTGTCCGGATGGATGCACTGCAACATAAACAGTTTCAGTCATTCTTCCCTTGAAATACGGTTTGTTGAGCTGTTCATGTGAGGTAGAGAAGAAACCTTCCATTTAGCAGTGTCTCTTTTATGTGTCTCCTGTTCTCTACTTCAATGGCAGTCAGTGACACAAAAGGTCTTTGATCTGCACGTCCAGCAGCTCTATGGGGAATCAAATGTTGCAAACCACTTTCTACTCTCATATACGTTCATACCTGTCGTCCTTGAAGTTATCCGGCCTGGTTTACCTAGGAATAAAAATCAGTTGATTAAGTAAAGATCTTGTGTAATGGCGTGTGTGTGTTTGAAGGTAGAGGCAGCTCTATTCCCTTATATGTTGATGGATTCTGGATGTTGCAAATTAGCTTGTTAATTAGAATATTTAATAGAGGTGAGCAGCACCAGCCAACAGCCATTACAAAGACATGAAGATCACCATATGGAGATTTACAAGAACAAATCTCTCATGTGGCCTGCTACACGTTTACAATACAAAAAAATGCAGTTCTTGTTGTTACATAGATAGTGGAATTTAAATTAATGTTGTCTGTTGTTGCATTTGTTTGTTCATATTCATGTTTAACATCTAGGAATGAAGAGATACACAAGAATGAAATATGTAATGAATAATATAATTCATTTATACACAGTACACAAACCAGGTTGAAAAGGACTGAAATCACACAACAATCATCAAATTGCTCATCACATTACTCTCTGAATATAAATTAAGAATAAAGCGCTTTAAAATAAGTTGAGACACAAGTAATATCTGTGTGTCTGCAAGAAAAAATAAACATTTGGACAGTAATACATTTTAGGCAAAACATTGGAAAGACACCATATTAATACAACCTTTACAATTTTTGTACATACAGTGTAATAGTTAGGCAGATTAAGGCAAAACAGTCTATCTTGAGTTAAATAAAGGCATCAGATAAAGATCAGAAGCGTGTTTGTTTTTTTAAATGAAGAACCAAAAAATACTCACAGTCGTACAAAGTCCAGCTGTATATATTGTACTGTATCCCAGGACATAGGCTCTACTTTCTATAATGCCAACACTAAAACAATACACTAGATTCTAAGTTTTAAAAAGATATTTAACTAAAAATGAACTGATGGTCTTTGTCTGAGTGCCTCAGGTATCTCCATTAAAACACTTGTAGGGAAAAACAGAAACTTTTTAGCAAATATATCCAGCAGCTGGCGTGAAATCCTACAAGCACTGTATTAAAGAACTACGGACCAACCTAATTAAGTTTTGGTCACATTTAATCTCTCTCCTCTGTCTGTCCAGCAAAAAAACAAACAGGTGTTAAGACTTGAGTCCAATAAAAATCAAACACAATAAAAAAATACACCAGAGCTGGTAACACTTGGTGTGAAAAACATTAGCTGACATACTTAGAGTATGTTGTCCACTGAGAAAAGTTTTCTTTACATGAAATCACATGCAAAACATGGCTGCCATGATTATTCTAGTGGCAACAACTGTGTTAACCTCACTGTTGCTCCAAGTGCAACCCTGGTGGTTCCATTGTTTCATCTAGCTTTCGGAAACAACAGAAAACATAGAACTTAACGAGAGAAAACAGCCCAATTCAATAGAAATGATATTCTGAATGTGACATATAGAAATAGCTGTTTTTATTTTCCTTGGCATATTGTTCTTGTGCTGATTGAGGGGGAAAGCAGACCAATAAGTTTAGCTAATTGCTACTGACTTATACAACACTTGAAAATGGCGACATGTGAAGCTACATACTATAGATCTGACACGCACAGACTGTGGAGTAAGTTTGAGTATTGCTATCTCAGCTCCTCTTGGAATTACAAGTTTAGCAGCATTTACCATTTTACAGAGTGTACATGTGCAGTGAAAGTTGACATGTTGGACATCATCAGCAGGTAACAGTCACAATGTCAGATAATGTTCGGGTTCGGTCACAAATAATTACCTAAAACTGTTGTTTGAATAGAATCTACAAGCAGGGGTACTTTTCATGTGTTAAGTTGTTTTACTTTCTATGGCACAGTAGCCATGTTGAGGCTGTCAGCATGGATGTCTGGTATGGTCCTCTCTGGTCTGAGGCAAACTGCCAACCTCTGTGGAAAACCAGACAGTTAGACATTTATTAAAGCAAAATGTGTCAGAAAGTTCACGTTTTCAGTATTTTTGCACACTTTTTTTTCCTCCCTCCACAATCCACTCACCTGTTTGAGAGATCCAGGAGTCCACACCAGCTTGTAGACCATGTAGATGGGGATCCACATGAAGGATGAGAGGCCAATGAAATATCCTACCGTGATGCTCCAGTCAGGGTACTTATAGTCGAACAGCGTGAGGGGCGGCGCTTTCAGCAGAGAGCTCACTATGATATACTGAGAGGAGTCGGGATACATAACATTTGCATATTTAGAATTCCATATGTAAATGTAACTTTTTTATTCTAATATAAGAAAATATATTGAGAAAGGGTAATAAATCTGTCACACTACCATGCATTGTAAAATAAACATATAAAGGAAGCCATGAGAGTGTAATAATTCAAAATGTCAACAGAAAGGCTACCAGAGAAATGGATGCGAAAAAGAGAGAAGGATATCAATCTAGATGTAGAGGAGGTTAATTAACATTTGAGTGTTTTGGGATGCACATGTTGCTGAAAACGTTTGAGGAGGATATTTCATATAGATATAGGAGAGGGGGGTCAAGTGTTGGTCCTTAAAAGGACATTTCAGTCCTTTGATCTTACAAAGAGCTTGTTTTGTCCTGGTCCACTTCAGCCCATTGATTTAAATGGACTACGCTTATTTACTTATTAAAGGAAATATTTCTTATCCTGCACTTCCTATGTATCCTTAATGTTAGCATTGCATACATTTAGCTGCACTTGTTATAAAGATCAGAATATTTCAAATCTTACCGCTAAAAATGCTGGACTGATGGCAACCCAGCACACCTTCCAGAATAATCCTGGAGATTTGCCCAACATGGACTCAATATCACTGCTAAATCTTTTGATACCTGAAAGTAACAAATTAAACATGATATGCCTTTTTCATATGTCAACAATGTATTTGATTATCAAGGGGCCTTAGTTCACATTCACAGTTATAAGAAACTGAATGCCAGTCAGTTGATAATAATCTCTTGTTTACCGTAGAACCAGGAAACTGCAATCGCCTCAAGGAAACCCACAGCTATGATGGAGCATCCTACTCCAAATTCTTCCAGCAGCTTTACCACGTAGGCACCACCCTGTCAATGACATTTACACTGACTAATAACACAATTCATCATCAGACTGCAGATTTCATGTTTTAGTTCATTACACTGGTCCAGAAAAACCTGAACCTTGCAACAAATGTGATTGAAGATAATGATCTGATCTAATGAGGGGTTACATTTTGTTCTCATTGTTTAAACAAATTTAGAATGTGAAGAACTTACATTTGTAAGGGTACTTAGAGAGCCCAAAAAGCAGACAACTACCAAGCCCAGAACAAAAAGTTCCCGTCTCTGAGAGAAATGCTCTGGGTATTCATCCAACACAGCAGTGATGATGGCCTCCAGCCCACCAAACTGAAACACACAATAATGTTGATATGGTATTATATTGTAGCTTCTGGATATTTCAATCTGCATTCGCTATTTAAAGAGCAATGAAAGTCAGTCAAACTAGCATCAATACAGCAGCTGAATAGTTTTCTGTTGCACATAAAGTGACCACCATGTACTTCAGAAATCACAGTTCGTACCGTGCTGTCCAGTCCCAGCATGATCATCATCACAAAAAAGATGATTGCGAAAAAGGTTGAGCCCATCATGTTTGCGATGGCTTCTGGGTAAGTGATGAATAGTAAACTTGGTCCTGAAGGCACGGAAGTAGTGGATATGAAAAGATCGGGGTCAGAGTTTGTTTTATTATTGAATTTTATCTTTTTTTTAAATAAAGTATTAAATACAAAACTAATTCGCTCACCTTTGTCCTTCGCTACATCCTCCACCTCCACCTTCCTAATCTCTGCCATATAGCCCAGCACTGTAAAGATCACAAACCCTGACACGAAGCTGGTCAGACAGTTCACCAAACTGGTCACAATGGCGTCACTGTTGAAGAAGAAATTAAAACCTGTTCAGGGAAACGCAACACAATAGTTGTCAATCATAAAAAAAAAAATTTTGGACAAAGTATTGCTGCCTGAGGTGCAAGCTGTTCAATGCTTTGCTGACCCTTCTGACCTTTGTTTAATTGGCTCCTTTATGTTTTCTCTTCAGCTTTGTGTCCGACAAATGAGGATACTCCTGGCTAGTAACCATTGACATCTAACAACAATACCAATGAGGAATACGATACTGTATGTTGTGTGTTCACTAGCGATTGAAGACGTCTGTCAAATGTAAATAGTCTCTGGTGTGATAACCAAGTGGCGATGGATGGGATGCTTTAAGTGAAGAAAATCTTCCATCTCCAGGTAGCCTCCCCAGAGATAAGCATTTAAGACAACTAAATAAACATCTTTGGAAACCAAAGCTCCCAAAGGACTTCCTGTAAGTATTTCTTCTTTTGTACATTTTAGAAAATCTATGATTTGAGCCAGAATTGGCAGTTTGTCAGGTACTTTGCAACTGAAAAGTATTACCTAATATAATGAGGAAAGAGTATTTATTGGGAAAATAATTCATACGCCATGCATTTGTTCAATCAAAAACAGACACTTATTTTTGTGTTTGTGATATGTTTGATAGGCCAATAAGGGTCAGTGTCTAGTTTTAATCATGATATGTGTGTTTACTACTGTTTCGTTACAAGCCACTCTGCTCCACTAATCACATCAGCCATACACACGATTAGTCAGTCTGTACAATTTAATTTCTTCTCCTGCATATAGCTTGGCATTTATAACCACCATGTAAAATTCACCACTCCTGCATAGCATTGTCTCGACCACACCATCTTATTTAACGCATGAGCAGTACATCCCACAGCTTCTGACCTCATACTGTGCACTAAATGCATTCAATTAAATCCTTAAATTCAACATGAGGTGATCAAGCCACAAATGTAGGTCCACATAACTCAGCGTGTCGTAGGTCCAAAGCTCAGCTCTTACCGATAGCAGTTATTTGTGAACGGGTTGTAGCTGGAGAGAGCCAGGAGCACCCCGAACCCTGGTCCCAGAGAGAAGAATATCTGAGCAGCAGCGTCCACCCACACCTAGAAAAAACAGTAAGAGACATTACACTGTCTGACACTTAATGTTCTGAGATGCTTTGGGTTCCTTTGAGCATTTAACAGCATAAAAATACAGTATTTCTTTAAAAAAGCAGGTATTTCCTTACAGTGATTTATTGTCACCCTTCAAATCTAGTTAAAAAAATGTTTTTTGTGTGTGTGTTCTGGTCCCTCACTATAATTTACCAAACAGAAGAGGTGTTGATTTAGTCATATAAAAATCTAGTAGCCGCACAGCTGTACGCAGGGAGATCTGAAGAGCAGCACGCGTTCGGCGTTAAAAAGAAGAGAGAAGCGTTGGATATTGGTGAGTGAGACAGAAAGAGAGGCCTTTGTTAATGGGCAGAAAATCTAAACCAATTATGCATCTGATTATCCTGCTCTGTGGCTTATTTATGCATCTCATTTTGTCTCATCCATATTCCCTTCCAACCAAAGCACTCACACATGTTTAGCAAACAACCGCAGTGAGCCGCGGAGCAAAATTAGGATGTTTTATAGATCTAGAAAAATATAGGCAGATTCTCCAGGGACTAATGTGTAGAAATGAATGAAGGATATTTTTAAACTACTACCTCCAATGTTTGGAAGATCAAGATGTGTTATTTCACTACAAGAGTTCCAGCAAGTTAAATATGAATCAGGAATTCCTAACTGTTGGCAGGACAGTGGTGAAACACCTTAGTCGTATCATCTAGTCTTACCCAAAGTTAAAGTCCTTTTGGCAAGTTAAACACAGTGAATTGTGTATATCATTCAAATTTTGTTTAACTTAAAAAATCTCTGTGGAGAAATGCTGGACAAACAACATGAGTATATGTTAAGAATAGAATAGGTTAAGAGCTCAGAATAGGATTCTCAAGGAACCAAACATATGAGGCATGACCATGTTTTTCTTGTTAGAGATGGCTGAATTGTATCCTTTTCTGAAAGAAAACAGGGGACTGACCAACTTTGTTTAACTCACACTGGTCTCCAGCAGCTTCCCCCACTGGGGTTTCAGGTAAAACACCACTCCTCTCCAAGCTCCTGGCAGAGTGGCGCCTCGAATGAGCAGGATGAAAAGCACAATGTAGGGGAAGGTAGCAGTCACCCACACTACCTGGTGTGGAGGACAAGATAAATCAGGACAAGAAACAGAGATCATAGATATGTGATGAAGAAGATACTCATGAATCTTTCATTATATTATGATGGTAAAGCAACAACAATGGGTTACCTTGCCTGAAGTCTTCACGCCCTTCCAGAGGCTGAAGTAAACAATGGTGAAGATGAGAAAAAGGCAGAGCATCAACTGCCAGCGAACACCCCCGACATTTTTCAGCCCATCGGACTTGTGGATCTCAAGAACATTCCTCCTGTAAAACACAAACATCATCACAGTTTCAGCATGCATGACTTCACTTCCCGTACGACATCACTAGCTGACAATATTTGTGTAGAGCATTACTGTAAAGCTATTTATCCATGTGGTTTCTGTAACTCACACTTACATGCACTTACGTGTAAAATTCCTCTGCCGGAGACCTGGAGGAATTCGTCCAGGTGACGTTGTCAATCCCAAAATAGTTGGTGCAATCGGGGGTGTTCCACGCATTGTCACAGTTTGTCCAAGGCAAGATGGTGGAGAAAGAGGAGTAGAAGTAGAAGAGGGCCCAGGCAATGATGGTGTTGTAGTAGAAGGACACATAGAGGGCGATTATACAAATGGAATATCCTATACCTGAAACAGCGGAGGGAGATAAGAGAGGAGAGAGAACCCTGTGAAATGTCTCCATAATGATTCACTGGCTTTCTGAACTATATGAATATCAGCTGTCGTGCAGCGCAGAGTGTAGCCTTACCTTTGAAAATGGGACAGATGTGTTTCCATATGGATATGGCTCCGGTTCTGTGGAACTGTCCCAGTGCCAACTCCATGTAAAAGAGCGGCACACCACCAAAGATGGCCATCAAAATGTAGGGAATAAGGAAAGCACCTGCACACAGATGCATGAGGGAACATGTTATGTAGGGCTTTTACATGAAGATCATGTGTGAAAGTGAGGATGTTCATAAAATCATGAGGACTTAAGAGGTGTTGAATCCAAATTAAGAAATTAAATATGAACAACAATTTGAAAATAAGACTTCTCATTGGCATCATTATTTTTACATTTGCCTATTGCTACTATGTAAATTGTTCTTTAAGTCCTAGTTCAGCTCTAAAGGGGATGTACAAATATCAAAATCTGTGTTTGATCCAACCATGAACAAGAGCCTATCATTAGAGCTATGACAAAAACACTTTTGACACATTTGCTGTATATTCACACACAAAATTATGAATTAAAAATGTCTACACGATCTGTGGTTTATTCCGGGTTTTTTTGTCTTTGTCTTGTCTTCATATCTTTTTATGTATTCTATGCACTAATTTTGATTGTTTTGTTGAAAGGTGTTATATAAATAAACTTTTATTCATGTAATGTAACCCTTAATTGATGATGTTAAATATTAGAGTAAAACCCAACCTTTTCAAACAAAATACATAACGACTGATCCATCTGTGCAGAATTTCTTTCTTTTTTTTTTTTAATTTCTAAGGAAATTAGATTTTTTTTTCTGCATTAAACGCTTGCATTTGTGTAGCCCCTGTATTGCAAACAATATTGATAAAGGGTGATAAAATAAAAGTACATAAAAGCTATCTCGTTGGAAAAGCGAAAAAACTTTTTGTGGACTTTTTAGGGATGTTTTGGCTCCAGATTCGCACTTCAGCACCATGGACAGTCTCACAGCCACATGAGCAGCTTCAGCCTGTTTTCAGGAGATTTCATCGATTTGAAGAAAATAAAAGTGTTTGCCAAGTGATTTGCTACATAATATCTCAAGTTACACAAATCCTAACTTGTTTCATTTGGAGAGACGTTCTATCTCTAGATTTTAACTTTTACTTTTCTTTTTTTTCTTATGTCGCACTTTGAGATTGTTTGCTCAATATAAAGTGCATTACAAATAAAATTCATTATTATTATTATTATTGAAATGAAGCTGAATGGCGATGGTTTAAAAATGTCTAAACACTTACCACCACCGTTTTGATAACATACGTATGGAAATCTCCAAACATTTCCCAGGTCCACCGCAAAACCTATGACAGATAAGAGAAAATCCATCTTTTTGCTCCATTTGTCCCTGGAGTCCGTCTGGGTGATGACTGGGACCGCGTTGTTGGAGCTGTAGCCGGGATTGGGGGATCCTTGGCGGGTCAGACTGCCGGCCATGACTGCTGAGTCCTGTCGGGCCATCGGACTGTGAAAAGTCAGTCAGAGGAGCAGCTCCATGGAGAGGAGGATCTCTCTCCTGTGGTTATGACAGGGAGGTGTGGGAGGAGTTGGTGGAGCAGCAGATGACACTTGGGGATACCTGTTAGTGGAAACAGATCATGAAAGGTGTTTTTTCCTGACAGCATCCTTAAACACAATTGAATAAATTGTTTATAGTATATATATATATATATATATATAATTGTATACAATTATATATATAATTGTTTACAATATTTGTGTGTGATTATATTGACTATTTATAAATATACGTAGATATATATGCGTAGATATATATATATACACACAATTATTCTGTATTCTGTATTCATATTTGTATGCATTATTATAGCTTGCATTATACTGACATGTTGGTGACATCTATCCAAGCTAAATTGATCCATTAAGGGGTAGGACTAGATAAGTTTTTTTTACTTCCTCCTACCCCCTTTCGAGCATGTAGAAAGTTTTTTTTTAAATTTTACTTCTTTTGTGTGTTCTTTAGTTGTCTCTTTTATTTTTTATTTCATCTATTAATAATCAATTGATAATCATTAATTGATTAATAATCATGTTTTTTATTGCTTGCATGTTCGAAATAAAGACAATCAATCAATCAATCAATCAACAACAAAAAAAGATTAGCTGATTTAGAGGTCCCATGTGTCATTGCTGATCAATAAAATGGATTTGAGTAAATTAACCTGTAGGGTTACAACAGGTTGTTAACAAATAAATGCTGATATTGATGTCTATCAGGATCTTTATCCTTCAACAACAGCGATGAGACAGGAAGAGTTCACTATGGTCACCTTATGCTCTAAATCAACTTTATATTTTCAACTCACACAATCGCACAGCATGCACCAGATTATTAAATTGGATTTTCCAGATTAAATATATCATTTTCTATGACGTTTCAGGGCCTTTTAACTGGTAAGTGAGATCTGAGTCAATCTGAGTTCTGATATTCAAACAATATATGAAATACAGTGACCAATGTTCTGTAAAAGTTACTACATGTTGCCAAGCTTTTAAATGCTCAGATGATTTTTCACAATAAAATTGTGATCTTATGATAAAACATAATTTCTTCTCAATCACCTTGGCTCTAAACAGTCTTAACATTCTCATTACTGTTTCATGGGACATCACAGCCCTATTGCATGTCTGCAAAAAGTAGGCCAATGCCACCAAGATGAAAAGTTGTTTAGTCATTGTGTGAGTCTTTTTCACCATGGCAGTCAACCCTGGAAATGTTTATTGTCAATACTTTACAATATACAGAAAAATGATATGCACATTTGTATGTATGCAGTATATGTATTTGTGTAGAAATGTGTTTCTTGTACTGTCAACAGAAATGTACCATTGATCTTTCATGTAAAGTCATAGAAATTTGCCACAAAATTACATCTATGCCAAACAAAAATCGAACAAACAACCCCTGCAACAATGAAACTCACTGCAGAAGTTCATGTAAAACAAGAAAATTGTCATAGATAATTATATAATATACATGTTTGACCTGACAGAATTAATTGATGGAATGGATTTCATTTTGCATGTGAAGGCTCAAATGAAAGAAGTTGTGAACTTCACTGAGAGTCAGCTCATCAGTTTTGAACAGTAAGATATGTGCAAGTGGTTGTTGTGCAAAATGTAAACAATTGTACTTCATCATTAGCACACGTTAGCATACGTGCGCTAAAACACATGCAATTTGATTGAATGTATGCAAAACTTAAATCTGTTGGAACAATGACATTTTTCAGAGATCTGAACTTCTCATTTTCAATTTTTTAAATCAAGAATTGAGACAAAGCAGAAAAGTTCAAAACTGTAAATTGTTTAAAAAAAATAAAAATAGGTCCTATTCAAGCCAAAAAGCAAGCAGTTTATTTGAACTTCCCAAATTGTGATATAGGTTGCTATAAATAGCACCTTGAGCCATCTTGGCTTCCTGATCCCATGTTAACATAGTTTGGGGAATACGGCAGAAGAGAATCCCAGCAGCTTAACTGCATTCATTAGGAAAAACCTAATAAAAATACTTTGTAATCAAATCCACAGCTTTTAGCACTGAGCACTTTGCAAAGGCTGCTAACTGGATATCCAGACACCAGCAGTCAGGCAGGACAGAGAGTGCAACAAATGAAGTTTGGGAAAAGGAGATGACACACAGATAGGAGGATCCAGCACCATCATAAAATTGTCACTTACTATAAAAGCCAAGTGGCAGCCAAACTGTCTGACCTGGTGTAGCCATTTACCTGAAGCTGGTAAACGGTAAAATGCAGTTATTTCAGTCATATGTTCTGCTATAATGTAGATCGCTGAAGATGCAAAAGCCTAGCCTGCAAAATAGATAGATAGATAGATAGATAGATAGATAGATAGATAGATAGATAGATAGATAGATAGATAGATAGATAGATAGATAGATAGATAGATAGATAGATAGATAGATAGATAGATAGATAGATAGATAGATAGATAGATAGATAGAGTTCAGATTCCTCCAGATTCCTCCAGATTCCTCCAGATTCAACAAGTCTTCTCATTGCCAGAGCGAGGATGGAGAAGGGTAAACAATCAGCCGGGGGAAAAAGGCTGCGGTTGCTCAACCGAGGTTTGGTGGCCCCTGAGGGTCAAAAGCATAACAACATAACAACAAACCGTATGGCACTGGCCTTCTCTAACAAACAATCCTGTCAATCTGCATTGGCACACATGGGCAGAAGAACATCAGACTGACAGGAGCCTCTATCGCATGCTCCGGTGCCTGTTAGAGCATGTCGAGTCTAATCACACATGGACATGTGCATGTTGGCCGTCTCTGCTGACAGACAAACAGACATGGACATGACACAGCACTGTCGTTTCTGAAATGTTTAATTGTATTTGGTTTAGAACAGTTTTATGTTGGCCTCTTTGTAAATTCCTCTCATCTCTTTTGTATCCAGAGCACATAAAACTTACACTAAATGTAACTGTCCTCTTCACTGGGGTTTGGATTTTCTGATCATCTGATGAAATGTGACAACATCAATTCACATAGTTGGGTCTATGTTCCTGCTGATTTCTCTCCTTACTTTTAATAAATGCAGTTGTTTATTGTGGGCATTGAACTGACAAACACATACAAATAAACACTCAAGTAAGCAAAGGCAAACTGTGGAGGAGCTCTGGTGTGCTGTTGACTCAGGCAGAAGTCCTGGTATGGTATTTAACAAGACATGCTATTACCTCACATTATCTAAAGCCACTGCAAGGTGTGAGTCATCCCAGCGAGGGAATCCTGCATTGAAGAGGATGCTTGTGTGGAAAATAGAAAAGCAGTTGTCAAAAACAAGCAGGGACGGATCCTTCCTCTCTAAGGAACTTGAGCTATGAGGGGAGCTTTGGGGGTCCATCTCTTTCCAGTCTGTCACTCTGTGTTATCCATCTGCTCAACACCTGATCTACCTGACAGGTCAGTCCCGCAGGCTGAACTGGACTCATGGCCCAAAGAAACTCCACACTCCGGTGCACTGGCGCCTATCAACTCCTCCTGCTCATATTATGACTCAGTTGGTGGTTTTCCTGAACATGTTCTCACTTCTACAATAACATACTTAAATATGAATATTGTTGCTGGATGGGAACACTCATTCTTATTTAGATTAAAGCTGCAAAGCTGAAATCCATATAGAAAAACCTGGTCTTTTTTAAGTGTAAGCTGTCAAAAATGGCACAGTCGCCACCTTCTGGACAATATGTGATACAACTTGTGGTACCTGATACCTTGTAATAAGTAGAATCAAACATATCATGAGGATTTAATGCCTTTGTAGAATTTCTTGGCACATTTTCACATTCTTCTTTCACAAAAGTGTTGAAGTAAATTACCAAATGTAAATCAGCATCAAAATATATTCAATTAAAATGTAGAAGCATGATAGCTTTGTTTTCAACTAGTTTAAACACAGATTTTAAGTGTTTTGTTTGTACCTGCTGCAAAAATTCAACATAATATGCCAAATGTTTTGAATTTCAGGCGAGAGTTCAGCAACAGGTGCTGGGGAGCATATCTGCTTTAAATGCAGTGTATTCCACTGATGGCATATCATATACACTGAATCATATAAACATTGAATGGTTTGACCAGATAAATTAAAATAAAAGCTCTGTGTAAATTAGAGATAAAATTGTTCGTCTTAAGATTGTGTATTTCCTTGTCTTGACCGCTAGATGGCATGAAGATCAAATGTTCTAATGTCAGGAAAATGTATTACAAGCACACGACTCTCATCTCCATGTAGTCCATGTCCATGTTTGTTTTAGTTTAGTTCACTTATCAATCTGTTTACACTGAAAGTCTTTGTGTGGAAAAATAACGTTGCAATAAGGAGACCACAGTATTTTGTCTCTTATATTGATGTTTAATTTGAAAGATGTGGACAATTACCCTATTCTTAATGTGGGAAACTATATCCAATGGAAATTATTCTCAGATTTCAATGCTAGAAATCTGATCCATCTTTGCATTACAGTAGTTGTTTTTTCAATTGCTAACAAACTTAAATAACATATAAAGAACAATTATCAAGACTGACTCCCAGAGAGCAAAACCTCCTTCAAAATTCTAACACAATTTCTGCTTTGCACCTAATTGGAGCGAAATAGATATCAGTATAAAGTACAACACACCCTTGGGTTTTGTCAATATATTCTTGTACTCCACTCTAACAGACGATATAATTAGAAAGGAACATATTAAAACATATTAAAAGCGGTTCAGATTGAGTGCAGCAGTGTGTAACTGGTTCAAAGACAATCTCATCATGACCACAGTCTGTCATCATGCTGACCAGCGTGGATATACTGACCATGTGGATATACTGTACATTTTTTATTTGTATTCTTATTTTTTATTTTATTCTATTTTTATTTTATTGTATAATATGTGTATTTATTATCTGTTTCTGTGTAGTTGAGCTGCTGCAACACCCGAATTTCCCCCATGGGGATCAATAAAAGGAATATAATAATGAATCGTGTGTGTGTGTGTGTGTGTGTGTGTGTGTGTGTGTGTGTGTGTGTGTGGCCCAGGGGCGCGCCGCTAGGGATTTTGGGCCCCATGTGTGTGTGTGTGTGTGTGTGTGTGTGTGTACCATATGTGGACAAAATTAGTTTTTTTTTATAAACATTGATTCATTTTAAATGTTCCATTTTGCAAAAGATCTGATGTGTGAATTGTGAGTAGTGTCTTAACATAACTGTCCCAGTTTTTCCAAAATCGTGCAGAAGCAAACAAAAAAAAAAAAAAAAAAAAAGACCTGTAATCATAAGCCTGTTCCATCGACACTGCTTCACCCAATGGAGGCTCTGTGTGCGTCTTTAAGAGGCGTGTTACAGGAGGTGGAGTTGTGATCTCAGTGTACAAGCAGCACTCAGCTGATGAGAAGGGCTGCAGACAGGAGACCGGATCCAATGGCAACAATCATGGCAGGTGGGAGCAACAAAACATTATTTATTAAATGATATTTGTGTTGTTTTGTGGCCACATATTAAGTGGAGTTGTGTCAGATTGTAAATGCTTCCTTTGCGCTGTGTTTTAGAGACAGAGACCCGTCAGAGGTTGCTGCGCACCGTCAAGAAGGAGGTGGGTGTTTTCAACTCAGCACTTATCCAATCGGAAAAACAAACATGTTAGTTGGCATGAAGCTGCACAGTTCACCCTGTGAACGGATATAAATCAAACGTTTGACTCTTGTACTAAACGATCCGACTCTAACTGATGATGACACCTGAGATAGATGACTTGGATGCTCATCTGAATCTCAACCTCTTTAAAAAGAGTAGAAAACAAGCCCATATCAAAAAGCAGATTACTAATGGTACCCTTAAAGTATTTATCTTTTTTTTTCTCTATATATCTTGTTCCCTTTTTTGTGTGTTGGTGTTTTAGATCAGTAATTATCCGGGTGGAGAAGCAGCATGAAGGAAACAGATTGTGTTTGTGGTGTTCATG